>NW_015151121.1:26942-38535 GCF_000732505.1 Cyprinodon variegatus
AAAGCTTGCGAACCTTCCGCGACAACAGTCCCGCCCTGTTAATAGTCGACCAATAGCATACACTTTATTCATTCTTGTAAAGTCGTGCACCACTCGGGAAAATTCTAAACTGCAACCGTTGGAACAGCCGCTTCCCTACGAATTTAAGTGAAAATTAATTCTGGAAGAGTCTCATTAGCCTCACCTGCTGATGTCCCACATTCCAGCTCCAGCCATTCAGCATCATGGGTCCTCACCTCCTTCGAAGCAAGTCATATTTCAGGACTCCCTTAATTTAGCTTCCAGCTTAGCTTTCCTTGTGCACACCAACGAACTTTCACCCATGTCTGCCCCATGTCCTCCCTCATTCCTAGACTATTCCCAGCCTGAGCGCAATAGAACGTATTTAATTCTTGACAATAATTGGAGGTTTTCCCTGTGTGAGTTTCCAGTTTGAAATGTTTATACAAACCGCATTGCTTTGAAATAGTACACATTTGAAAAAAGAGATGTGGATTCTATACTTAAAGACACAAGTAGATAAAAAAGAAAATAAAAATATACCACACAGGGATATTGTGGTGTAACACAATATCCCTGTGTGGTACCTAAAAACGGAGGGTATGTTTTTAGAGGAAGGCCTTTTAGAAACTGGCCTGTCAGATCTGGACCACAATGATGTCCAAACTGTGTGAGTACTACTATAAAACATATTGAAATATAAATATTAACATCTGAATGGACAGGATATGAGCAGATGACTGAAAACAACATACACTGGTGAAGATGCAGGTTTGGCCTTTTGATCTGTAAAAAAACAACAGTACATTCTTATGTTAACCTCACATGAATATACATGTATTTAAATATCAGTGATGGAAAGTAACGTAATACATTTACTTGATTACTATACTAAAGTACGGAAGTAATGGCAGCCTATGTGTAATTCTTTAAATAATCCAAAGTTGTTGGTTTCACGATTTGTTTCCTCTTCTGATTCATAAGCAATTAGACTTATGCCCCCTGTGCATTAGCTTCTGGCCTGTGCCTTAGTTTTCTAAACAGACCCAGTGTTACGCCTGTAACAGGTATAAGATGCATTAACTCCCAAATTTCATTGAAAAACATTCAGATTTCTTTCTGCTGTAATCCATGCAATCCAATCATCCAACATGACCTGACAACAAATGAAAAGAAATAGAAAACAAACAAAAAAAATATTTGCACACACAAGGTACTGCGACTGCAAAACTACGGGCACAGCAAGCATGGATGGACTGGGAATCTGGGGCTGTTGGCTAGCCTCATTTATAACTCATACAGGTAAATCATCTCGTTATCTCGGGAAATCAGTAACTGTTTTCCTCTCGATAAGGAGATAATTATCTTGTTATGTGGAGAAAATAATTATTTGTTAAGCCGTGATAACAAGATAGTTATGTCGTTATCTCGAGAAGGCAAAGGAAAAAAAAAGTACGATAAGTTGAGTACGACTGCTCTCGGCTTCCGTACTAAAGTTCCTGTTTTTCAAGTATCTTTACTTACACTTATATATTTCACTCCTCTATATGTCACAGTCAAATATTGTAATTTCTACTCCACTACATTTCTAGGAAGCTAGTCGTTACAAGTTCCTTTTGGCTCAGCTTACTGTAGCTTTGTAATCTTCTGTTGTTGTTATTTTTATATATATATATTTTTTTTTTATGCATTTGGCCACACGATTGCTGAGTTGGAATTCAGTGGCTGCATCCCCCGAAGGCCAGATTCGTCGGATGATTACGTCACACCACAGCGCCGTAGCCCATTCAGATTGGTGGACTCCTTGTTATGAGGCTGCAAAATGCAGCCTCCTTTTTGCCCGTTTTGATGGAAGCGTCAGGTCTATCCTCTGTAGCCTTGGTATCCCGTGACTGATTGAGAGTCCAACGAGCTCCTGCTCAGAGGGAAAAGGGAACAGTGATGAATAGTTCTCTCTGAAATTAATGAAAATAGTTGCTTTAAATGGTTATTAAGTCAGATATGTGGCAGGTAATGTTTGGTTTATTGAAAGGTTTTATCTGTCCCTGTGTAAATGGGTTTGGCTGACATCTAAGCACACATTTGAATATCTTTACAGTGTGGGGACTATAAATCTGACATTTGTGATGATAGTACTGCTGCTGAAAATCGTTGAAAATGTTGTTAGCATACAGAACAGTAATGAGAAGTTAGGTATTCATTATTTGCCTGCTTCGTGTGTCAACTTTCATGGTTGCTTGGCGACAGAGTGTACAGGTGGTGAAAGCTAGAGAAGGCAGGACCTGTTTGAATCCATAGCCAAACTCTTCGGGCCTCCTTATTTTCATGAACCTCGAAAGACCCAGTCCAGGCAGAATGGGTCCTTGGAGGATACAGCTGAAGAAAACAAACACACCCTATTTTTCTCACAAAATTCTAAATTCATCCATTAGAACAGACATCTTGGATGTTTTTGTTATTTCTCTGTTTCAACACCAGTCTCAAATAGTACCTCATTAGCAGGCATATATAGAACTTTGACGAGCTGAGCAGGTAGTAAGTACCTCCAGGGAGAAGAGCCAAAACATGTAAGATAACAGCCCTTAGGACTGAATTTGGATGACTTTGGATGAATTTGGATAGACGTAAACCAAAAACCAATGAAACGTATAATAAGTTATCACACCAGTATATGTATATGAATATCAACACCAAAAAACAACATTATAAAAACACTTCATAAAAACAACATCATTTCAAGTCCAGGTTTACTTTTTGTACATAAATGTTTGCCTTCTGAGGCTTTGTGAAGGCAAATCTCTGTTTTGTATGGTCCAATATGCTATCACAAACCTAAAAACAATTAGCATTTAATTTTGACTAGGGTAATACTGTCTCGTAGATGTCCTCCTTCTGTCTGCTCCTTTCTATGCACTTCTGGAAGGCTTTTAATGTCCTGCAGCGCTGCACCACTACAGCACTTTTAATTGTATCTGTATGTGTTATGTATTGTTTTATGGCTTTGTATTAAAGCACTTTGGGAACCATTTGACTATTGTAAAGGTCTATACAAATAAACTTGATTGATTGATTATTTTTTGTGGACTTTTTATAATGAAGTTCTTCACACATGGTATATTTTGTAGCAGACAGGTTCTACGGGCCTGTACATGACATAGTTTCTCAAAGTTACAAGGATCTTTTAAATTACTCTGAAAATAATACAGAAATGTACTGAAAATTTGACTTGTACTTTTGAATACTAATGGTATTTTTAAAAGAGACTGCTTCAGTACTTTATCTTGAGTAGATTTTTTTGACCGAACAACTTTTACTTGTAGAGTAAGATTAGACAATCAGTATCAATACTTTTACTCAAGTACTACAGCTGAGTACTTCGTCCTCTGCTGTTAAATATATAGATGAGAAAGAAGCTACTTATTGTAATTACTGTTGGAAAACATTCAATTCACATTGTTGTTTTTGTTGAAAATGTATTTGTTTTATAGAAAGTAAAAATAAAGAAGCAGAGATGGATAATCTATGGCCAGATAGTAAAAACTCTGTACAGGGATTAGTTCCAAGTATTTGCATATCCAGCTCTACAACACAGACTGGGAGCTAATCACCTTGTTATGTAAACAGGATGAAAGAAACAAAGCATGTACAGATAAAAATCATGTAAGGTCACCAGTCTAAAAAAAGCATAAAACAAATTGTTAAAAAAAAAAAAAAAAGCTAAAACTATTCCTCTGTAGAGATGTGAAAGCTAATAAGGTCTGCAGACCACAACTTGTTCGGATTATTACTGCCAAATTAAGCAACCTATTAAAACTTGGAGTATGTTGAGTGTTTTCATATAACACTTTTATTCTATACTTTTTTAAAATAAAATGTCAGAGTAGACTAAATCATAAAAATATATATATATCTGCATTTCATTTTCCAGATACATAAAACCAGAGAATCAATAGTCTGCTTTCTTTTACCATATTGTAAAGCACTGCAGCATTTTCCTTAAGGTTTCCCTCTTTCTATCCTTTTACTTGTTTGGACAAATTGAAATTACTTTGCTGTGTGTTCCTCCAGGAAATCCTCCCATTAATTATGTTGTCTGCCAGCATTGAGTAACAACCAAATGCAGGAATACTAATCAGGCACTAAATCACTGAATGTCTGGACACCAGATAAGCTGCTGTCGGCTGTCCCTCATCTCTTTTTGGGACTCCAAATACATCTTGGGTCTTTGATATTCCTGTTTTTTTTTTTTTTTTTTTTTCAAATTAGTTACCTAAAACCAGAGGCAAAATTTCCTCTTGTAAACAAACTTATTCATCAATTCAAACAGAAAACATTGATGGATGTTGCACTCTAAAGTTCCTTTGGTTAAACTTTAAGATGATATTTAACTTTTCAGACTCACCAGTGTCCTCTGCAAAGTACAAGATAACTTTTCATGTCAGTTTCTGATTCAGCTCCTAATTTGATGTAATTGCATCAGTTCCAAAACCCCTTTTGTTTGTACAAATGTATTTGCCTGAAGAGTTATTTATGGCCTTATTTATCACAGAGTTATTGGCTCGTGTGACTCATCTCTCTTCTTCCCAGCTTCCAGGAAGTTCAGAAGCACATGCCTTGTTTAGAGGTCTGATGGAAGGTCATTGGTTGGTTTTAGCCTTGAAACTGTTTGGGTCCAAAATAAAACAAACAGTGGTCTGTTTATATAACGTTTAACTTACCAAGGGAAAAAAATAGATGCTTATCTAATTAAGCTACATTACAAAACAGAATAGAAAAGATAAATTACAAAATATGAAAAAGAAAAATACTCAAAAAGTTAAAAATATACTCTACAGCAAAAAATGCCACTGAAATTGTCAAAATTTGATGAAAGTCGTGCCATTAAATTTGAATAGTGGTTCAACAGAAATATCAATAATAAACAATCAAATAAACAAAAAAGGTAAAGCAGCATGATGGAGCTCCTAAACTAAAATGTTGCGGGAATCACTGCAATCAGGTGTTTTCTTAAATGTTCAGTCAGATTTCTACTCCTGTTGATGGTTTGTTGGTGAAATATTCAGGAACAAGCTGCTCTAATGTGTCTCATTGTCATTTGTAAAACCACAATTAAAAATCAATATTTCAATCCATCAAATCATAATTTCATGCAGTTTAATATATTTGAATCATTTGCAGGGTTTCCACAGGTTACTTATTAAAATATTATATTTAAATGAAGGCCTTATACTTGGCATTGAAATGTATTAAATGTGATTATCTTGGGATTTACGTTTTTAAAAACAATTCCATCAGGTATATTATATCAGATATAACTGGTTCCATGTGTTTTGTGCGGAACTGCTTCTTTTCTGCGGAACTTGCAGCTTGATGCGGAGTAGATCTATCTATCTATCTATCTATCTATCTATCTATCTATCTATCTATCTATCTATCTATCTATCTATCTATCTATCTATCTATCTATCTATCTNATCTATCTATCTATCTATCTATCTATCTATCTATCTATCTATCTATCTATCTATCTATCTATCTATCTATCTATCTATCTACTTATCTGTATGTTACTCATTCCTGTATAAACCCTGTAGACCATTTCATGCTTTTCTGGGCCCCCTTCTGGCCCCCTGGTACATTTTTGTCTAGAACCGCCACTGCAACAGGGAATCGGGACTTTTCTCTGGTAAACAAGCTTTATTAATCCAGGCTTTAGTTGTCCAATTCTACGGGTTAAGAAACCAAAGTGAGGATGAGCCGATAGCTGCAGGAGGAGTGAGCAGCCAATCCGCTGCTTTCCTGCCTTGTTGCGTCTGGATTTGGTTGGAGTCTCTTCTCTGCGCGCAGCTGCGCTCTCATCCATCTCCGCTCCGCACCTGTATTAGTGGATAGAAATACACAACATGTCACTCATACAAGGCGATGCTTAGTGACTCATTTCATTCTTTCTGATTAGTGCCGGATTTTTCTTTTCTTTACAGTTATCAGTCGAAACCAAGCAGGTTTCTTTTTTAATCTCTCTTTTTCTTTTATTTTTCTTTTTTTACTGATGAGAGTTTGGGCAGAAAGTGCAACTCGAATAAACGCAATCTGCTCCGCTGCTGGACCCTAAGACACAAACCTAACAGATTGTGTGACTCTATTTTTAGCACGGAAGATGAGCGCTGCGCACTGTCATAATAACGGAATGATCCAACATTAACTCCATTTCAGAGGATCGATCTCCGCAGCGGACTAAGGGCTCTTAAAGCGGATAAACTGGATCCCACTGCGAACATTGACTCCAGGATTTGACTGTTAACCTTCAGGCATTTAACGCTCCCAGAGGTAAGTTAAAGAAACCAGATAATAAATATCTAACTGATAGGAACTGAATGAGGATGCGCTTATGCGCATCGGGCTGGAGAAAAGGCTTTTAATGGAACCTCTGCACCTGTTGTTAGGATCAGTCAAACAGGCAAATAAACAAATAACCTCAGAAATATTTAGCCTTTATTGTTTCTATTACTATTTTAAATATCTGTGTTTTTATGTTAAGATCCCTATTTAAAGTGCATTTTCCAAGATATCCTTATGACAAAGTTATTGCAGAATTATTAGTTTTGATTATTCTTGGTTTTTCTGTGATCCTTTGCTCACTGAGTGAATGAATGAGCGGATAAATGTTAAACCCAGTGGTGGTGCTTGCATGAATGCTGCTGTGGACTACCCCCTCTCTCAGCCCCCATCCTATTTTTATATATATATAAAAAAAACTGCATAGGTAACTTCACAACTCATGAAATGCATAATTTTGGGGATTAAGAGATGACAACACAAAATGTTTTATCTATTTTATTTATCCCTTTCATAGAAAAGAAGAGAAAAAAATCACAAATTGAATTTTTTTAATAGAATCAACTTTTGAATGTACATTCATTTAGTCCAACTCTGACTATTGTGTAAATAGATTCCAGTTTCCTTTTAAAAGAGTAGCTGAGTTTCTATAATTAGTTGTATAATACTTTTTTTTCTCCAGAATTCCCAAAAAGGAATAAAGGCTATAGAATTTTGTTTTCAACAAATGCTGTTATAGGCAGAACAGTCTTGTTCAAGTACTTCCAGTCCAAGTACTTTACTCTTTAAGGTAAGTGCATCAAATTTTATTGAGATTCACTTAAAGGAAAAGTCTGGTCTGCAAGGAATAATCAGTGGATCATTATCTATACCTATAACTAATGTTTGCAGTGATTTAATGAATTTAGCGTTAATCCATAAAAAAAAAAAAAAAAGTAAATTTTGACAAGACCACTGAGTCTGGGAGCGGCCATTTTTGCCCAAATATAGCAACACCTCACTCCTGACATCTTCTGGCAGTGACGTCACGGCGCGGTAAGCCTAGCGGCATTCTTCCCGCTTTACAAGCAAAGTCGATGGGAACTACCAGACAAATCTGCAATCAACAGAAATTATTTAAGATTTCCAGAGGACTTCACCATTGAAATTTGTGAGAACTATAGTTAAACTGACAATGCCCACGTGCATGGCAGTTGGATGTCGTAATTCATCGGGTAAAAGTGAAAAAAGAAATTGTTTTTTTCACCTTTCCGATTCATGATCCTCCATGGACGGGTTCGTCGTTGGATTGCTAACTTGAAGAGGGAGGATTTGCCATCGAAACTTCTGGCCAGAGAAAAAACACGTCATATGTAGCCAACATTTCGAAGAACAAAGTTTTCAAGATGACTTGGATAATTGTGACAAACACCAGATACAGCACTGGGACTTGCTCAACAGCCGATACCGCACCGTGACGTCACAAACCGGCAGGTGGCAGTAGTGTTCTTTAACAAACAAGGATGTCTTCAGTAAAGCACATTCAAATGAAATTTACTCTTAAGTTAAAACACTTAGCATTTATTGAACAGTACGTAACAATTTTATATTTAAAGTACTTTCAGAAGTTTGAATTCTGAATATGACCGGACTTTCCTTTAAAAACTGTGAAACTGACCTTTACTTTAGTGCCGACTTCCCAGTGATGAGTCAAAAAAATAATCATGAGCAACAAAAAATGTACTAATTAAAAATGTATTTCTAAATAAGCTGCCTTCCCTGAAATGATGACACCATGGGCAGCGAGCCACAATGACCATATCATACAGAGACGATGCTGAAGCAATATTTAAGTAACATGAAGCCTGAGCAGAATGTGCTGTAATCAGAATATTATAATCAGCGTCTGTTGTGATGGGAAAAGCAGGCTGGATGTGATTACAGCAGCTAACAGTGTGAATGTGTGCGTATGAGTGGGTTGTGGGCTGATGTGGTGCTGTCAGAGGGCCAAAGCGGAACTGTAGACCCCATGCTGAGCAACATACCCCCCCCACCCACTATCACCTGCATCAGCATCCAGGGCGCGCTCTTGCCCCACATGGTGGCGCGCTGTGATGTTCACAGCATCCCTGTATTGACCTGCAGAGCGCACTATAAGAGCACAATACACCAATGCACTGACTGACTGTGCAAATGATCAAGTATTTTTCCCTCTTTCATCTGATTTGTATTTTCTGTATCCTTCCCCTTCCTTTGCCGTCATCTTCATTAGCTTTTGCATGCTGTGTACTCTGTCCTGATTTATTTTCTTTCTCTTAATAACTTCTACTACAAGTATTTCAGCTTAGGCATATGCAGAGCTGTCATTGGGGTTCATTAGTGAGCCCTTCTCTCAGTTTCCCCATGTGGAGGAATGTTTGCTTCGGAGAGTGAGTGGGAGAGGAGAAAAGGGCGGGGGGATGACGGGAGGGGGAGAGAAGGAGGAGTGGAGTGTGAGATTAGCCGCCGTACCTGCTGCTGCTGCCGCTGCTCAGACATTAACAGCATCTTTCTGGGAACTGATGCTGCTGCTGTGGGACGAAGCTGAACTGTGGAGGCAGCCAGGCTCACCGCGCTGCTGGAGGCACCCCTGCATCTAATCCTCAGATGGAGGAGGAGGTCACAGAGCCCGATCCTCAGACAGGCATGTCACAGTCGGAGGTAAACGGGGACCTGCCAGGCAACCCCTACCTGAGGGATGGGACACTGGACATCGTGGAGAGTCCAGCCAGGGAGCCAGTTGCGCTGCAGTATCCCTCAGAGTACAGTCCCAGCCACCAGTGTGGGTAAGAAAACAAAGAGTCTATTGCTGCAGGAATCAGCTGGCCATCTGTGCAGGGAGGTGGCACTTTATTTTTGTGAGAGGTGGATATTATTTAACAATAGACTGTTCTGTGACAATACTCTTTTAATCAAAGACGAAGGCACAACTTTGTTGCAAAAGGACGTGTGTGTACTGCATGACAGGGTATTTAGTAATGCTTGATTGGTGAACTGGTGAGGTTTTAAATGTATTTTCTGCAGTTTTAAAAATATTTAAAACAAACTGTACTTAGACTGAGTTACATGATTTAAGAGATGTTTTTCAGATTAAGATAAGCTGCTGATTACTACCAAGTTAGGGGTTCAGAGGTTCAAACTTGCAGAGAAACTTATTAGAGTAGAAGAACACTTTTTTGCATTGGAGATAAGCAGTTTTCTTTTGTAACCAGAGCAGAATTTAACTAATTGTTTATAGAATTCCAGATATTTGTTCCTTAACATATGAATTCATCCTGAACATATTTTTTGACCTATCTAAAGTTGATTTTTGTGGTTGAAGGGCTCTCTCCTGGTACAATGTGTCCCGGTCACACTCGATCCATTGCTATTGGCTGCTGTGCTGCAGGGTCTGATGTAAGAAATTGCCATCTGGCCTCCCTGTCATGTAGAAAGCTGTGAATAAAGCTGCACTCTTTTCATCTTTTCATCAGGCCACACTCTCCTAAAGCGTCCACCCTCAGAACTTAAAACCCACTGGTTTAGCTCCTTGTTCTGGACGATTACTCATTTCCCCAGAAGACTGGAATTTAAAACGAACCAATGAGATTTTATGTCACTGAGATTTCGTAGGTCTGTTGTTTATTTTGAACGATCAACTTTGATTAAGCTCCTCTGGTTTTTCTTTCCATAGTAAAACATGCATAAAATATGCTGTCTGTGGTGATAAAGGGAGCTTTTACACTCTTGAGGATTTGCCTAGTGGGTGAAACATTAGTCCAATCAATAAACTGTGAACTGGAACGAGAGTGAGGTGTCGCTTTTCCTTTGGTTTTAGGCTGGAAGTTGTTAAAAGACCTTAACAGCAGAAGTATGTAATTCAGTCTGATCCCTTATTTCAGCTGGAGCAGAAACAGAGAAATGTGGTTGTTTTTCTTTGTTTTGGTTTTTATTTTTTATTGGAAAGATATCATTCCAGTTTTCTACACAAACACATATGAATAAAGCAATGATTTTCAGTCCGATGCTTTAGTTCTGGAATGTTTTTTTCATTGACTTACTCAGAAATTCAAAGGTCAGTTTATATTAAATTTCCAACAGGGATAGAAATAAGTTATGACTTTGAGCCTTGAGCTTTTTCAGCCATAGTAAATGTTTTCAGTCTTTACTCATCTTGAAAAACATAAGCAGTAAAATAAATGCAGTTCCACTGGTAGTTGATTCAAGAGTTTGGTTTGAATTAAGCTTGGTGGGACACTGTTAACAATATTGATCAGGCATCCAAGAACACAACTGGGTGCTATAAACTATGTGTGTAAAATTCTCTGCTTTGGAAAGTCCTGACCTCAATATTATAGAAAACCTTTTGCATGAGTTAGAGTGGATGCAATAATATCTAATCTATTTTCCCATCCAACTATGAGCACACCCCTAGTGTATTTAGTATTTAGAAAGTTTCTCTAGTGAGAAAAAAGGGTTCTATGAACAAATTGGACCTTTAAGATCACAATTAAATGGAGACAAACAAATACTTTGGCAATATAATTTTGCAAATAACATTTTACAAACCATCTCTATAAAAAAACATGAAAACCAGTGAAGATTTGAGAATGTTTCAGAGAGATACATCTCCCGCTTGATCATGTACTGAGTTCAGAATTTTCAGCTAATATTTATTTGGAAATAAATTAGTGGGTGCTTTTTTAAACTAATCACAATAAATGAAAACATAATTTCAATAAAAATTAAACACATTCTGTTTCATCTTATATATATAAGGCCTCTATTGATCTTGTATTGAGTGCCTGTTCTTGTGCTGCCATGATTAGTGCCTCTGTGCTGTCCTTCAGTCTAGCCTTTTCCAGCCATAGGTAGGATTTTTTGATATCAGCCACTTCTTCTATTTGTCTGTGGCAGACATGGGCAATGTGGAGTCAACAAGTCATCTCCATGTCATGTATTTAATCTACCCAGCAAATTAACCAGGTGAGTCCAATCTGCACAGGTTAATTCACGGTACTGGACTCACCTGTTTCAGTGGCTGGGTAGAACAAATACATGACATGGAGATGACTTGTTGACTCCACATTGCCCATGTCTGGTCTGTGGTATATGCCGTGCAGCGGCTTGTCCCTCCATGATGGTTCTCCTTCCTCTTTTTTGTCCTCACTTTAGGTTTTCTCCTGCCTGAGGTATTCGCCAAGCCATTTGTCTTTGGGGGCCATCTTTCTGATGTACTCCTGGATCTTAGTTGTTTCAT
>NW_015151121.1:42204-60111 GCF_000732505.1 Cyprinodon variegatus
GGAGTGAAGTCTTTATTTTCAAACCTCTTGAAAAGATTGAGTTGTTGATGCTCTGGCTGAGGTTGGGGAAGAAATGAAAGATCGGTAGATGTGCTCCAGCACTATCATCCACGTTTTAAACACAGAGCACGCTCGCTGGTGACGACTGTTGTGACGGCAGTTCACACAGGGGATCACATACAAGTCGCAATCATGAGGAAATGTGAACAACCATGCAAATGATTCAGATTTCACACAAAAAAAAAATCTGAATTGAGCATTAAGGCCTGCAGTGTGAACATAGTCTAAGATATACATGATCCAAAATGCAAGGGGTCCAGTTTGGAGTTTCCACACTCAGTAAAGGCTTAAGGAGCTGTGCCAACTGGTGTGATATGAAAATAGCCTTGAAAATATTTAAGTAGTTGATGCTTTCGTTTGCTGATATTAATGCAGATGCTGATTTTAGTTTGGCCAGACGTTGCCAATTGTAGAGCATGTTTCATGGTTGTTCCATCATTTACATTAATTTGTTTTCATTCTCCGATCTATTTGTCAACATCAGAGAATCATATATTGACTGGATGTTTCCATGTCGCAGCTGCATCACACCACAACTGCCTCAGATTTTTGCACCATATTGGCCCTTTAATTTCCTTCAGTTGTCACACAGTGTGTAAATACTCTCTCTGCATTTATCACACGCCCTCATGGAGCAGTGGGCTGCACACACTAAGTGCCGCCAGGGGAGCATTCTGGGTTCAAGGGTTTTAGTTAAAAGTAATATTCTTTTCTCTAGTGACCTTTGTGGCCTCTCATAAATGCGAACACGCTGCTTTCTAAACATGTGGTCAGCATTTTACATGAACTTTACCATAAGACAGTTTTGGGTCTACGCACAAAGATACATTATGGTTTGGCAACCCACAGCTCCAAAGCCATATGTAGCTCTTAAGTGCCCCCCATGCAACACATGTTTTAGAGTGATGCAGTGCCAGGTAGGTGGCTGGAGAAAACAACACAGTGGATGAGTCTGGGAACATGGATCCCAAAGGGAAAAAATCAAGATAGCTGATGAGAAGATTCAGGGAAGAATGGACCAAACCTTTCATTACCAATGCGAACGAATTGCCAGTATGTTTGCTTTGAAATGAACAGTTGTCAAAAAATAAAATATATTAATAATTTGGAAAGGCCTTTCCAGGGAAGGCATGCTAAATATGCAGCTGGCCACCAAGTTGGAAGTTGGGAGAAAAGTGTGATTGCAGAACTTCTGGATAAATTAGAGGAGCACAAAGAAAGATTTAAGAAGTGGATTGAATCTCGGAATTCGACTACTGCTGTTAGTTTTGTTGCAACCCGAGAAATAATAAAGCATGGGAAATAAATCAAACAGCGCTCTTTTGCAGTTATGTGAACTCTCTTCCATTTTTTTCAAATCCTCTAAATAAAAACAACCCAAAAAATCAGATTTCTTTATTGTATTTCTGTAATTGCCTCAATGCAACAAAACATAATACATTAACACTTGAGGGAAGTTAAACTTAAAGCAAAAAATATTGTACAGCAGAGTAGCCACATGGAGTGTCATTTTCTCCTGGATAAACATTTAATCATGAATGCCTATTATATATTTATGCCCACAGGGTCATTGCTTAATGGGCTAAAACTGATAGAGCCTGTGTTGCCTTAGGAGGCTTATATGAGAATTTTACATTTGTTTTTTTTTCTTCTTTTTTTTGGTCCAGTATTGCTTTTTGAATACTTTGGGTTGCCGACCCCCCTCATTATATCATATACTGGACAAATAGGACATTTTAAATCAACATAAAGCTCCTGCATTTGAAAGTGGTCCTGCTACAGCCATGAACAACGGTGTCACTTCAAATCAGACCTTTGCCTTCAGTTTCACACTGATGTCACCGATGAGCAAATACCCTGAATAATAGCAGGAGCTAATGTCTTCATCTGATTGAATAGAGAAATGCATTATAGACCAAAAAACCTAAAGCAGGTTTCATCTGCCTGTTGATAATAATGAATCACATTATAGTGCAGCCTAAAGGCTTATTACAAGATAAACAAATAATCTCTAAAGATCACAAGGTAGTAAAATAATTTTAGCACAAACTATATATATTTTTAAGTGGACGGTAACTTTAAGATTTCCTCTCAAAAAGGGTCAGAAATGCATCTGACTGCTTATTTCATATTCTTACTTCTTCTATATATTTACTGATATATCACAATGTGCAGATAATGGGAACTATGGTGCTAATGTCTGATCACAGTGGTGAAACTTCCTGGATTAAGTGCTTTTATTCTGAAGGTCAAATCCTTTCCATTTAACTAACACTTTAATCAATTTAATCAGCATGATAAGATTGAGGCAGGCTGTGTACTTTACAGACTGTTATATGTTTTCACCATAATAGCTCACATTTCATCTTCTAAAACAATAAAAATTTTATTAGGAGATGCAATAGTGAATTATGGCCATATAATATAACAGCTTGGTAATGTTCCACTGTATGCATCCATCTATTGCATTTCACTGTGTTATTTTAATTGTTTGCCCTCTCTGTTTGATTATTTTTATTTAACTGAAACAAGCAACAGTGTATTCAAAATCCCTGAAAAAAAAAACTTAATGTGATCAATTTGTTTAGGGTTACTCTTGACTTTTTTCTTTTTTAGAAAACTGCTGATGCTAATTTAAAATAGATGTGATGGGAGAAAATAGAATGCTTAATTTAAAGCAGGTGAATGTGTAAATCAATGATAAGTTCATACTATTTAAAATGACCCTGGCTGCTGAAAAAAGCTTTAATAGTCTATGATGTTAAAAGAAAGCAACTTCCTAAAGTTGAAGGCAAAGTTTCAGGGTCTCATATAAGCTGCTGTATTATGAGGATGATTCCTTACAGGCTACTTTTTGTGAGTTCATGAATTGAAGCTGTAGCTTTTATTGTAGTTTACCTTAATATTACACAGAGAAAACTGCAAGTGAACTTTAAGCAAACCAAAAAGCATCACTACAAACCGAGTGAGAGTATTTACTCCGCTTTTTTTTGTTGTTGAGGCTTTTACAGTATGGCACTAGTGGCTTGTTTTTCCGACAGTGGCCTGACAGGAGAGGAGGTATGAGAGAGGGGTAGAGACATGGGGCAAAGGACCACAGGTCGTATTCAAATTGGGGTGAGGACTAAGGGCTCCATACATGGGATGTTCGCATTAACCACTGCACCACCAAAGCATGCCTCTTTACTCGGCTTTTTAATCACTTGTGTCTGGATTTTTGTTATAAAAGTACATGTACAGAAAACTAATAAAAGAAAGATGAAAATTTCTTTAGTCTGACGAAATCAGACTGCACCTTCCGTGTTTTAGATAAGTTAGAAAAACAACAATAAATGAGTTGCTTCCACAAAAATTTTTTCTATTTTCTTCTGTCTTTAAATGAAGATTTTATTGAAAACAAGATTATTATCTTTTAACAATTTATGAAGCCATAAATGATGCCGTGGCTTTGTAAGCCTCTATAGATTAACAATAAAGTCAAGCCTTTACATGTCTGGCTCACCCTAAGGTACAATTATCAGATACTTATCTGATTATTGTACCTTATAACTAAAATAATTAAAAAAATATACTTCTCCAACTATTGTGCTGTGAAGGGAATAGGTGTTCCAAACACCAATGTTAGAAGTGTGTAAATTCACCCCAGAAGATTCTCACCAGTCAAAGACCTTGTGGCTGAAGCTGGTAAGGAAGTGGCATTATTCACATTAACACAGGCCTGCTTTGACTGCACAAAATCTGTCCATCGACCCAAAGAGCTTGCTCATCAGATGACTTGTTATCAGTTTTTGTGAGGACCTTTATCACATGCAACAAGAAAATACTTTAGTTTACTCATATCTGCACAGAAGCATGGAGCAGTCTTACAGCAGTGTTGAGTGGTATGAGATTTTAAAGTGTGCTGAAAAATGAACTGATATTACATGTAGTTGAGTCAGACTGGGTTTGAATTACTTTCTCGCTGATTACAAACCAATTTGGACCACTTCCTGCCAAGCATCTTATTTTTTTATATTTTGGTCTGCAAAACTGTATCATAAAGGTGTTCACATCTAGAGAGAAACATCACACAAAGGAGAAAAACAGACTTTTAAACACAGCAGGTGTGAAAATCGACCATCAGCCTTTAAGATTTTCTTAGCATTAGAGTATTAATTTTGCAAAGTGGGAAGTGTGAATTGCCACAAGACTGAAGATGAACAAAAAGTTTGATCATTTTCTTTTAGAGAAAATCGTTAAATTATCTAAAATTACTTACTGAATGAAAGATGATGCTGTTTGAGCCGACATTTAAGCAGAAGCGGTTTTTGAGACTGGAGTAATAGCTGGAGATGAAATAATCATGCACCTGCTGAGTCAGCATCAACCTGTAAGCAAACTGTGTGAATAAATGTGATGTGATGAATACATTAGTGGTAAGAACAGCTGGTAAATCTTTCAGCTCTGGATCACAAAACTCACATCATGATAAACAGATGATGTTTGTCTTTATGTTTACTTTCAGTCACTGAATAGTTGGTACCGCCAATGCTGAGAAGGGCAGTTAAACACAGAAGAATGCTTGTGTGGAAGAAAGTTTTATCAGACATATTTCACTTCAATGTTGGATATAATACTCTTTATTAAGAAATAAATAAAAAATGTTCCATTAAGTGACATAATTTTAGTATTCACTCTCCTTTTTGGAGGCATTTGAAGGCAATTTATTCTGCACAAACTATACATTTGAGACTTTTGTCGGTAATTTTAGTCAAATATCTCACCACATAGGTCTTAAGTTCTGAAACTACTACTTATGTTTTAACTCTTGGAATGCATTTTGATCAAACGTATATAATAAATGTAAGCTGGAAAGACAAAAAGTAACATCTTAGAATAAAAGTATGGCTTAAAAAAGAGCATCTGGAAACTAGGGCGGCATGATTTAGCTAAATATCAAAAAATGCTATTCATTTTTCCCCAAAATGGAAATTTTACTTTGTTTTGTCTTCTGCATTCACCACAGGAGTTAAATTCAGGATTTTTTTGTTTAAATGTCCTTAAAAGCTTTATTGTGCACTGTTTATAGTCACAAAACGTTTCTTTTGCTTGGAAAAGTACTTAAATCTGGCATATTTACACCATATTCAGCATTCCCTCACCTGATGTTTGCCTGCAAACCCACATGAAGAATTATGCTGTTCGAAAGAAGGTTAATATCTTACTTCATAAAATGTCACTTGACCAAAAATTGAGCTGTTTATATATTGTATTTTTTTGTGTGTGTGAATATATTGCAAATGCACTAAATTGTTCAGCCTTACCTGAAACCATAAATCACCATGAAATACTTGTGCTTGTTACTGAACTGTTTGTAATGACTTTAATCTGTTCTTAAAACACACAAAGTGAGGACATCAGCGCACATTTTATCATTAAAAAACCAAAAGTTAGTGTTGCGTAACATTGCTGCTTCTTATTTAGACATTTTGTTATTCTTTCTTCCTTATTTGAATCTCTTACTCAGACTATTACTCTTGGTAAACATTTCAGATCAATGTTTCAGCAAGGAGCAAGGGTGGAAGGCATGATAGGATGTATTGCTTTGTTATTAACTGGAAAAAAGCCATTATTGTTATCACATTTAGAGCAAGAGCTGACTGAATTGATGAAGTAGGAAAAGAAAAAAAGCTCTACATTATGCACAAAACATATCTGTGCGTAATAGGCGGAAATACATGCATCTTGATTTGAGTGCTTATTAAACTGACGAGGATGAAAAATGGACAGGTAATGGTGGGCTGATATCTTCAAACTCTAAAAAAAGCCACTGCGTAGGTGGCCCATGCAAAGATACCTCTTTAAAGTATAAAAGAAAAGACTGGAGACATATTACCACCAAATTTCCTTTTATTTCTCATATTCTTAAATGTAGATACTCTCTGGCTCTGTTTAAACTCTTATTTTTCCTGGGTTGATTGAGTGACTTTTAGTGTGAAGCTAGTATCAATTGCAGACATATGATAGACAGGTATGGGTAGAAAAAAACCCTAAAATAAATTATCACTTTATCCCAATTCAATAAATCTGAACCTCTTATTTGTATATTTCTATTTTGAAAACTAAGTCCTGTTGCAAGAACCAATATTTTACAAATTACTGAAGCAAAACTTATCAACGCAGACGTAAAAACTCTTGTGAAAAACTCACATTGCCAATTGGACAGTACTTAATTTTCTATGACATATCAATTTGCTGGAGGAAAAAAGAAAATGTGACTCTTACTTTCTCCTGTGCATTCATTTCCTCATCTTATGCATCATCGTTTCCATAAGACCTACATCTTCATTTGTGCAAGTTGTTGAAGAAGATGTAGGTCTGTGTTGATTTGGCCATATGGCTTCCATGGTGTTAAATATGCAGTGACAAAGTAAACTGACTCCTAGAGTTAATACAACAACAGCTGGAGTAAAGTATACACTACGTAGAGTTCTAATTTAGCACCAATTCCTAGTGGGATGCCTTCCCAGTGTTATTTTAACACTGCAAAAATATCCTGTGTTGGAGCATTATTATGCTAATTTTACTGCCCTCACCTAATAAACTTCTGAAACATTGCTTTGAATGGCCATACGGGTAAATTTAGGTAATTAGCTGTGTTTGCCATTTTCTGACTTAGGATTTTTACTTCATGTTAACCACTTGCATAGATTCATGTTCTAATATTTGATCAAATATCTTTTGATTAGATGCTACATATTATAATATATGATCATATTAAATATGTCTTTCATATGTTTTTGTGTGAACACATGTTCAAGTTTCTGTGTGTTAGGACGACAGATGATGGTGTAATCAAAGCTCCATTATGGTCAAACAGCTACCTTTGCTTACATAATGAATACATTCACAGCAATATATATATTCAAAAACTAAGAATTTAGTGGTAAAAAAAGATTCAGGTGCAAAAACTTTTAACTAAGCTACTGAAACCTAACTAAAAACTGGAATGCATTCAAACCAATTCACAAAAATAAACAAAGATGATATATTATACTAAACAATATCGTGTGATTACTCCTGATAGATTAACAATTGGTTATGAACCCTGTTATGGCAAAGAAAACCCAATATTCATTCCAGGAAATGTATTCAGTCGACAGAGTGAACAAAGTATGAGTGATCCATGTTTTATACAAAGAAGCTAACGGCTAACTGCCACAAGTTAACTCTTTTTAACTGACTCGTCAATAATAATAATAATAATAAGTGGATCAGAAAACCCATAGAATTACTTGTAGGCATTCTTTTATATTTATCCCAGATCAGGGATTGGTCGGTGGAGCAACGGGCTCAGCAGATTTGCCAAGACTTCCCTCTTCCCAGACACCACCTCCAACTCTATTTAGGGAATCCTGAGGAATTCTAGGCAATACACATTGTACCTCCAGCATGTCCTGGGCCTCCACCTGGTGGGACGTGCCTGGAACACCTGCAGGATGGGAGTGTAAACAAATGCCCCAGCCACCTTAACAATTTCTTCTTGTCGTGGACAGAAAACAGCTCTTCTCCAAGCCCTTGCTGAATGGAAAAGCCCCTTCACTAGAGCCAAAACTATACAACCTCCCTTCCTGCCTATGTCAGGTCAGTTGCAAACCCCATCTGCTTGTCCATGAAAAGGCCAACAACCCCAACGCTATTTCTGACATTTTGCATTGAAAAAGCTTCCTTGATGGGAAGCCAAACGTCTTTAATCTTGGAAACAAAGTCCAGTGGATTGTTTTGTAACTTTTTGGAATGACTATAACCCGAATAAGGTCGGTTAAGAGAAAATTGGAGTTGCTTCGTATTTTGAGAGTGTCTTCCCCATGCAGACAATGGCTAAAGGGCTGGTTATACTCCCGCGAGAGTTTGTCGCAGTGAGCTTGTCGCAGATATGATGCAGATATTTTTGATTTATGCCCAATTTTGAAGCATGGTCTGTGCTATTTTATTCCACGCCACAACACAAGAGGGACAATCACGAAATAGCTGTTGGTCTAGATACGCCCGATGCGGTGAGGAAGTGGAAAAAGGCAATGGGCAAGTTTGTGCCACAATGGAGGGACATGAGGGCGAAAAAGAGCGGGGATCCAGGTGGAAAGGGTGCGCATATGGCATTTTTACTTCTATTGTTTAGTGTGTAAGGGTACATTACTTTACTATTGAATCATTGACTTAAACTTTACACATATTCATCTAGCACCCTGTACAAGCCAAACAAGCACAAACGCATTCCCCTCGTAAAGCCAATTCTTTTTATCAGGAAAAAATAAAAACGCCAGAAACATTAAACTATGCTGAAGATGTAGACATAGAATAAATGTATAAATTTTGCATTAAGATTTTTTCTTTTTTAAATTTAAAGTATTATATTAATGTGCTCGCACTTGGCTACTTTTGATTTGTACTGTTTCCCAACTGATTGAGAAGTTTGCTAATGTTAATTTTTTCTACACTAGGGTAATTAATGCTTCTTTTGAATTACCATAAGGTTGACTGATTTGCATTTAGTCTTAATGATTTAATTTTAAAGCTTTAATATCAAAGTCTTAATTTTTACTTATGTGAGTGAGAAGCAGCGTTTATAAGCCAAGCTGAGGGATCTTTGGCTGATTAATAGCTTAAGCCTTTTTAGCAGCTGGGGTTTTATCATCTTAGCATCTCATCCATTATCTGTACCCCCTTGATGCTGTTCAGGGGCATGCAGGGATATCTCTAATTTCTTGCAGCCACTGAGTGAAAGGCAGGGTTCAACCTGAGTATATTGATGGCTAACATAGAGACAGATGGCATACAAGCATCTGAACTGCACAGGAAACCATTGTACCTTTGAGAATTTACTAGTTTTCTCCTTTGGATCATCTTGCTGAAACGTTTTCCAAAATCTACTTTCGATCTGTATAATATATATGAATACTTAAAGACAGATGTTTTAAATTGTATCTTTGGTATAATTTTTCCTTTGAATAAATTAAACTAGAGAAGTCCAACCAGGAGAAAAGCAGAATCTCTCTCATCTCTACTCTAGTGCTTTAACTTTCCCTCTGTGCCCTTGAGCTTCAGTTTATTGAATAATTAATTGCTAGTTCAGACTCATTTACACACAATACATGCATGAACTCTCCAGTGCTCATACACTTACACACAAAGCTTTTCGTCTCAACTTAAGAGTCTTCCTTAATATTTGCCTCTCATTTAGTTAATAGTTCATCTGTGGGTTTCAGTGCCCCTTGGATGCTGATGTTTTTTTCACCAAGGTTCTGCTTTACCTTGGTGCCTTACCTCACCTTGCTGTTATTTATTATGATTTTTTTTTTTTTTTTTTACTTCACTCAAATAGCAGGTTGGCTGAAAAATATTTATGGACTTAAGGCAGCTTGTACATCTTAAAAATGCTTTAGTAGGGGTTGGAGATGTTTAAAGCAGCATTAGGCTACAAAACAATCATCCAGAGCTGTTCATTAAGATAGGAACATTTACCACAGTAGGACAAATGTGAATCTTGCAAGACATAGTGGTCCACCAAAAAACCCAGGCAAGGAAACACAGACATTAATCAGAAAGAGGTCAAGCATTAAGGGATAAATTCTAAAGGAGTTGTAAAATAGATCTGTGTATGGGATATCAGTCATACAGCCTTCAAACCCCGCCTTTTTAGATAGACCAGAAGAAAAGCATTTCTAAAAGAAAGATGCAATAAGTCCTGGGTGTAGTTTAGCACAAGCCATGTAGGGGACACAAAAAAAACAAGAAGGAGGACATTTGGTCAGGGCAGAAAAACCCTAAACTTTTACTCTTAATAATCCCGTACTCATCATAACCATGGTGAAACATGGTAGTGACAGAATAATGCTGAGGGCATGCTTTTATGGAGCAGGGGCAGGGAACTCTGTCAGGTTTCTGGCAAGATAAACAGGCCAAATAGAGAAAACTGTGAGAGAAAAAATATATGAAAAGTATTTTCCTAAAAAAAAAAATCATCAATATGGTGTAAAATTTTATAAAATGAATAGAAATCTCACCCGGCCTTATACAAATTAATGATTAGGAAGAGATAAAATGTTGAAAAAAACGATGCCGTATTGATCATTTTCATGGCACTCAATGTGATCACAGCCATTTTAACATGTCTTTGTGTTGTCTGTCAGAGAGAAGATGCCGTTCCACCATGTGACGGCAGGCCTGCTCTACAAGGGGAACTACCTGAGCCGTTCGCTGTCCGACAGCGACAGTGATGTTCTGGCCACCATATCTGTTGAGGAGCTCGATGGTAAAACTTTTTAATTATAAACATTATAAACTTTTAACATTATGTAAAGATCAACCTGATGAATTTGCTTCAGGACAGATTTATTTAGTGCCTTCTAGTGAGTCTATGGATATTTTTTTGTCATTTTCATTGTTTTTTTGGGGATAATAAGGTGATATGTTTTTGTTATCAAAGGCTGCTTTTGTAACAGTTTGACCAATTTGCAACACATTTATTGTTGCAGGGTAGCTCAGGCACGTATTTTCTGTCAAAAACAAAAACACTTTTAGGAAAACTGCTTGACCTGAAATGTAACGTTGCATACTAATTAACATACACTAAAATGTTATCTGCTTTGTTACACTTCATGCCAGCTTAGGATCAGAGCTACAACAAAATCCTAAGGAACAGGATTACCTGACAGTGAAAAGCTGCAAGAATGTTGAGTTAAAAGAAATAAATCTAACTTTATTTGGCCAGAAGACTGGGAAGTACATGCATTTCTGTGGGGCAATAAGTTGTTACTTTGTTGAAATAACCTTTGCTTTTCTGCAAAGTGCCAAACCTGCGGCACAAGCTATGTTCTAGATCAAGAACTTTCAAAGGTCAAATTTGGGGAACTATAAGCTATGGAGGTAATCTAAGAATGATGTAACATAAACCTGTTTGTTTTTAATGCTAATTTGTTCACACAGATAATAATGTCTTACAGTATAATTTCTATTTTGTTGCTTTCTCTCTCTCTGTCTCTCTCTTTATAAACCTTTTGTTTTCGAGCCTGTCTGGGACTAATCACTCGGCTCTGTACAACATAAACCTGATCAATAACAGTCTGCTGGAGTCAGCAGCAGCAGCACCCTCACAGGAAGCTAGAAAACTAGACTGCCCCCTCATTCCGAAAATATTAATCCACTGATGCAGCATTAAGCTGCCGCCTGGAAAATTGGCAGCCCAGTGCATGGTAATGGCCAGATACTCTGTCAGGGTCGAGCTTTAATATGCATGAAGGAACCTGCAAAATATGAATTTCTCACTTCGTGTCTGAATGGGTTTGTGTTATTTGGCAGGTAAGAAAATGTTGGTAGTGAAGAGGATTCATATGGGTTCCATTTGAAAACACTCTGGTTGGCTAATTGCTCCATGTCAACAGTATAATTACTGTAGAAGCATTTACCGTATACTTCATGTTGGATTGATGGCATCACAATACGCCTTAAGGTGTGAAATAGATGTGTTATTGGTTTGAAAGGGCTGAAAGGAGAACAGAGTCTCTGGTGCTTCAAACTATTTACTTCTGTCTGATATTTTCTATAGGACAAAAATAAGATAACATGTATTGTGGTTGATGGCAGGTGACTTCTTACAGAGGTGTCACAGTGCTGTTTTGATGCTTCTGTTATGTAAATGGCTACAAGAACCCTGGAGAAATCTTAGCCTTGTATGGAAATCCATCACACTGATGAGCATTATTCATAGGAGATAATTTAATGTTTTGAATCATAACAAAAAGTGAAACTTATACTCCAGGTGGCCATCAAGCAATCCCACGTTTCCTAGAACAGAAATTGCAGAACCACAGATTAATGACACCTGACTCTAAAGCAATGGGCCCTTCGTTTGCTGCAGACTCAGAGGAATTCCAGCAGTGCCAATCAATAGGAACTATAGCAGAGACCTATGGGACCCCCTTTCAGGTGGTGCATGTTTGTTTGACACTCCTTTTTGTTTTATCATCTGATTGGGCCCTCTGTGTGCATCCTTACTGCAACCAGACATAAACTACTCCAAGGTTAAAGGTGAAAGTACTTTGGGGACCAGAATGGTTCCCTGAAAATAATCAATCTAAGATTCAGATAGCAACATTTCATCAGTCATTCAACAGTTAGATCAGACAAGTTAATCCTGCCAATCTATGAGCTACACAGTGGTGTAAAAAGAACAAAAATTGGTAACTAAAGAAAAAGAAAAAAAACGCAAGTTCAAAAAAACCCGGGAAAAAGTGAAAGAACAAACTGAACCCATTAACCAAAGAAAAAGGAAAAAAGAAGGGCCCCAAAAACTACTGAAAGTATAAAAGTATAAAGTAACCTTTAAAAAACAGCCAGATGGCACTGTAAGTAACAAACTTTAGACACTGAACATTAAACCGAAGCCAAGAGTTACGAGTAAAACGTTTGTTTTAAAAATATGAGGAATAGAAAGTACAGATAGTCGTGTGAAAATGTAATGATTAGAATTCAGAAGTAGGAAGACAAAATATGTAATGGAGTAAAGTATAGATACCTAAAAAGTGTACTTAAGTACATTAATGAGGTATTTGTACTTAGTTACTTGACACCTCTGGAGCTACAACAGTAGGGGACACTAGATCTGCTTTTTCTTCTTCTGTCAAAGAACAATCATTAGTTCATTTCTTACATTTCTAAAAGCCTGTGCATCTTTTCTATTGTTTGCCATATACTGTAAATGGCCTGTTTCATTACAAGAAAAGCATTTGGCTACTATGTTTTTTGTTGCAGGGTGTATATGTAATACTTTTCGCCCGGTAATATTTTTAATTAAAGTACAAAAATAAATTCATTTTAGATAATACCAGTGGAATTTCTTTTCCCACTTATGTACATACTTTTTTTCCCCATAGTTTTAAGCAGCCGCTCTGTGGGAGGAGAGCTCATAGCTTCAATGATGCAGATCTCCCAGACAGGTCCTTCATTAGATTCTCCGACTGCTTGATGTTCCATTTCAAGCTGCCAAAAGTTCAAATTTTCCAACTTCTTTGTCTGCTGCTATGAACGAGCTTAAACGCTAAAAATGCTTAGAATGTGCTTCAGGACTCTCAACGCCCCTTGAAGTTTGTCCCCCATAGACCTTGTGTGCAGCTGGACACCCCTGATGCTCAAAAAATTTATTTTGGTGTGAATGCACCATAAGAGTATCTCAAGGAGAGAAGGTGGCAGAAATAAATGGAGTGTTTGTCTGATTTACTGTCTAAATAAGGATCTTTAACAACCATACAATTAGTGTTATAGAGATAAGATACATTTTATAATCCCTTATAGAGGAAAACTAAATAGTTTCAGCAGGGCTACTGTAGAGGTTAAAAGTCAAGCTCTAGGAATGTAATTTTATTGAGGACAAATACCAGTTGTCCTTGAAACATGGGAGGCTCAATGCTCTTAGTCAAATCCAAATGTAACATATTGCAATAAAATATGATGAGCACATAACACAGATTACTATAACAGGTGAGAAGCTGTTGTGAAATAATAAACTCCACAAACCATTGCAAGATTTCATCACAAGACAACTTTTGAGAGTGAACGATCACCTTTTTCATCTTGTTTCATGATTAAAAGTTTCCCTCTGTTTGGCCACTGTCATTCAAATCTTATGGCGTGTTCTGCCAATCAGCAGCGAGCAGCCAGCTTAACAACCAGCCCATGCTCAATAGACCCCTGGCTGTGATGGTTTTTGTGTAGGATCCAATCAGGGCTCTACTTTCTTGCTGATGGCTTTAATGCATGAAGCCCCAAGCCTGAATAGGGATTTTGCATACACAGTACGGCTCCAGAGTGGAATGGACACAGATTGGGCTCAACAGCTGGAACATCCTCATGAAATAAAGCACATTAACACCTTTCTGTTAAGTCCTTCCTTATTATTAATGTAGGAAACTATCTGAATCCCTCTTAAGTTAAAACTTAATTTTGCAGTCTAAGTTAGGAGAAATTAAATGTAAAAGAATTGGTCATTTAGGTGGAATCAGACCTGAATGTCAAACCTGAATAGCCAATGCATGTTAGAACCTCTAAATATTTCCCTGACATTGCTGTTGAAACTAGAAGCACAGCTGGTCTGTTAGATTTAAATAGGGATTGGTCATGCAAATCATTATCACCATCTGGCCAACGGTGTGTTACTCTTCCTTTTTTGTTACATCCCTGACCCATCGAGTACCTCCCTGACCCATGGAGGCATGGACTCCACTAAAGTTGTGCTGTGGTATCTGTCACCAAGATTTTGGCAGCTGATACTTAAGGTCCCTCAAGTTGTGAGCTGGTGCTTCAATGGATCTGAAATGTTTATACAGCACATCCTGCAAATACTCAACCAGATTGAGATTTGGGAAATTTGAATGTCATGAAAACAGCTTGAATATGTTTTGTCTTCCTCAAACCAAAAGCAAAAAGCTACAGCAGCCAAAATAGTGCATTCACACTGAAGTCGTTACCGGGGCCAAAGCATCTGACTTACATGAAAAGTCTATGGGGGACCTCTTCAAGAGCTTTCTAACTTTCTGGCCTCCGAGCATCCGAGAATTCAACGCTTGAGTTCAAAAATGTAAACTTTTGCTGCAGAGACAACCAATCAGAAAAGCTGATCGAGGAGTCCTTTTTGGGAGACAGACTCTACAATGCAAGCTGTTCTACAGAGCTGTCTGCACAAGAAAAATAAATAATTATCAAGGGGTTAAATTCCAAATAAATAAAAAAAAAAAACGGTAGAATGGATTATGTACAAGGAAAAGAGAGCAAGCTTCGATAATTATTTTCACACTAAAACATATTTTTTTTAAAGCGGGAAAACAGTTTATAAATATACAAATCAACAAAAAATTTTCTAACCTGTTGACAAAATATATATATAAAGAGATTGTGTATTCTGGGACTCCCAATCACAACGAACGGCAGCGAGAAATCATCAGTAGGCTGGCCAATGCAGAGAGCTTTCAGGGGGGATTTCCAGCACTGCAGTCCGCCGCCAGTATGCAAGAATTGCATATTTTAGCAGGATTATAATCCTGACAAACTGACCACACAGATTCATTTTTTTGGGGTGGACTTTCTTGCTTAAAAATGTGTTAAAACAAATTTTCTCACTCACCAAAGTAAGTAAAGCCAAGCTGCTCTCTGCTTGTAGCTACAGAACAAAGCAGGTAAACAACCAGAGCGTTGAAGTGCCAAAAGCATCGTGACCAGAGTTTCACCCAGCGTCTAAATTTTGGCGTTTGAGTGTTTTGACACCCAGATCACGTTTGGTGTGAATGCACCTTTAGAGAGTACCAACAAGTGTGTGAGGTCTGCTAAAATGTGTGAAACTCACATCTATATGAATGACTGACTTCCGAGCAAAACAATAGCCACATCATCTTGATTTCCAGTTTTTCTCTCCTTTATGCATCCTAGGATCAAATGATTATCAGGCAGATTTAATACTAATAAATCAGTCCTCACCACAGTCTCCCATTGCTCTCTGGTTCAGTCCTGCTACATCCATGCCCATTTGTGTTGCTTTTTCCTACACTTAAAAAAACATATTGTAATTATTTGCACGCAAATTTTTTAAGTAAAATTTAATGCAGCATTATCAGATAACACTCACTTGCCAGTATCAAGAAAATTTTACTTTCCATAACACATAAGAGTTGTGAAGATATTAAGTAACATTTACTTAATCACATCCAAGTTGTAAGTTAGTTACACTAGTTTTTACTGAACTTAAAAATACAGAGTAGAAATGATGACGAATACTCAAATAGAGTTTACTGCACCAAAAAGTCACTTTTTTCAGTGTAGAGGACAGCTGTCAGAATGAGTACCATAACAGACCTGTAGCTGTGCAGCCCTAGTGCACCAAACAGAGATGAAGTGTTTCTTTTCTCTTTCAGAACCAACATTAGCTTCTTTAGTAACTGAGGTTTTGTGTTTGATTGGAACACAGGGGTGAGCAACAAACATCCATCAGGGAGTGCTGTTCATCCATTACTTTGCTGTCAAGCTTATCTCTGTTCCCTCCTTGGATCATTGCAGATCAGAAACCCATTTAAAAAGACTTCCTCTTTTGGAGATACTCAGACCCCATTGTTTGGCAATTAAAATGCGTTTGCTCAAATTCACGGTTATCCTAATCCCCTCTACTAAAACAAATCCTTAAAATTATTTCTGTGGATTAGAATCATCATGGGTTTCATCCTGGTGTTTCCAGTAACAGGTAACATGACAGTACAGTATGAGCAGATCCAGCCACATCTTAATTGAAGGGAGCGATGGGCAGCAGGAAGATAAAATTCATACATCAAAGCCAGAATGATGAAAGGAACTAGAGGTAGGAATTTTTAACACATGTCTGACAGTCACAGACAGGTCGAGCAGATGAAACATGTGACTCATCTTACACACTCCCACCATCTTGGAATGTCAAAAAGCTGAATAATGAACCACCCAGACGTCCGTACCGCCGTAGAAAAGTTCCTTTAGTACAAATGCATCACTGAAATACCAATGTAGCTGAAAAAAAGGACAAACCAATGCCTTAACAATTCAACTGAAATAGGCTGTTTTCCTTCTGTAACATTCCACAGTCTGGCCAGAGTAGTCCATGAGTTTAATTTTTGTCATATCTCTTTGCCATCCCTACTTGTTTTTATGAGATTAGTTGGAAAAGGTTAACAGATTGAGTTGGAAAACTAGGCATCAGCTGCATTTGATTTCAGCGACTTCGTCCTTTGAACGCCTTGAAAATAGGGAGGCTGGAAGAGTTGGTCTATAGATCCATGCAGGCCCAGCCTTCTACCTGCTGCCACCGCACCTTACTCAGTGTACACTCTGTCACCTAGCAACCATGACAGTTGACTCAGAGCAGGCAAAGATTGGATGCAGAGCTACTTACTACTGTTCTTTTTTATAAATTCATTTCTGAGGAGCTTCAGCAGCAGCAGTACCATCATTGCAGATATCAGATTTGTAGCTCATACACTGCAGAGATATTGGATTCTGTGCTTTAATGTCAGCCAAACCCATTTGCACAGGGACAGATAAAACCTTTCAATAAACCAAACATTACCCGCCACATATCTGACTCACTAACCATTGATAATGACCATTTTTTTTTATTTACGATGAAATTATTCACATACTTGTATTATAATAAACTACGCTTAAACTATTTACCACTGTTCGTCACCATTTCCCTTTTTTCTCTGAGCACGGAGCAGTCGGCTTGCTTGGCGCGCAATGAATCATGAGATACCCAAGGCCACAGAAGATACCGTGGTCCTTCCAAACGGGTTAAAACACGGCTGTATTTGCCTGCCGCATAAGGAGGAGTCTTCCATTTCAAACAGACCATGGAGCAATGCTATGTATTACATAATTTCCCGACGAATCTGGCCTTCAGAGCCATCCACTGTGGCCTACACTTTCTTTTGGGGTTTCAAAATCAACTTGGCAAGTTTTTGTGCACATAAAAAGAAACCTGACTTCTGTTTTCCAAGCAACAACCACAAGATGTATAGGGAATACTTAGAGGGGAGGAAAGGGAGCGAACCCAACAAGCATAATGGGGATTTGGATAAGTGCTCATATGTAACCTATAATTCGAAGTAAATAAAGAGAAATCACGTTGCAATAGTGCAAAGAGACAGATTTGTTTCTAGAAGATTATCTGACTACCCTCACTATCAGAAGTTTATTGTTTCATCAGAGACAACTTGTGTCTGAACAGCCTCTGACCAGGATGAGTGGGCTCAGCAGAGATGTTATTTGCTTTGTCCTAAAGTCATGAATAGAGAAGGGGGC
>NW_015151121.1:60271-68779 GCF_000732505.1 Cyprinodon variegatus
GAAGTAAATAAAGAGAAATCACGTTGCAATAGTGCAAAGAGACAGATTTGTTTCTAGAAGATTATCTGACTACCCTCACTATCAGAAGTTTATTGTTTCATCAGAGACAACTTGTGTCTGAACAGCCTCTGACCAGGATGAGTGGGCTCAGCAGAGATGTTATTTGCTTTGTCCTAAAGTCATGAATAGAGAAGGGGGCAGTCCTCTCTGCAGAAATAATACCAATGGAGTTTGGACCTGTCCTGTTTGCAAATGATTAACACTAGGCAGAAGATTTATTTATATTTTCTCACCTTCATGTTGGTACAAACAGGGGCGGATCTAGAGGCTTGGTCAGGGGGGCCATCTAGCAAAAGTAGTTCTTTCTAAACCAGAGGGTGGCAGCAATGATACAGTACTTTCAAGAAGAATATCCTACTTTTACATTTTAAAATTAGCAGTTACAAAAATGTGACTACAAAAATACCACAATTAACTCTATATAATAATACATTACAGTCATGGAGGACGAATAAAGAATTATTGCTCTTATGAGAATTCGTTTTTTTAATTTATGGGGAGGAGTTTGTCATTGCTGATATCGAAGAGTCTCTAAAGATAAAAATTGACTGCTCAACACATTCTATGTATGTATTATGGAGAACCATGCATTCATTTAAACAGCACATATGAATCAATAACTATGTGTGTAGCTTTACTGGTAAGGGCCTCATGACTGTCTGCTCCGATTTATTTGGAAAATATAGATGTGGGTTCATTGTGATCAGTATTGGTTGATCCTAACCTGGTTTCAGTGTCTATTAGGTTTTGGGCACCAATCTAAGGGAACAGTTACCTTTAAAAAAAATGGCCAACTTTGAATATTCTTTCCCTTTTTCCCTAATAAATGCAGTCATTATATGATAGTACTTTTCTGTATTCACTGTCACTAACATTGTCTGGATGTGAATAATTTAAGTATTACTGAAAACTGTTATGGTTCTCCCATTTTAGACTTCTATTTGAGTTTCTTTTTGAGTTTTCATTGACCTATGCCATTCTGTTTTGTTGATCTTTGGTTTCTTTTCCATTTAGTGTTATATTTAAGTCCAGGGGTCTCAAACTCAACTCATCTTTCAGGGGTCTCAAAATGGTTCCAGAAAGGGCCGTGTGGCTGCAAGTTTTTCTTTCCAATCAAGCAATAGCACACCAGACTCCATTCATCTCATCAACTGAGTGCAATCTGAACATGATGACTTGATGAGATGAACGGAGNTTTTCTTTCCAATCAAGCAATAGCACACCAGACTCCATTCATCTCATCAACTGAGTGCAATCTGAACATGATGACTTGATGAGATGAACGGAGGCTGGTGTGCGATTGCTTGATTGGAAAGAAAACCTGCAGCCACACGGCCCTTTCTGGAACCATTTTGAGACCCCTGAAAGATGAGTTGCATTTTTTGAGTTACTCTCTGTTGCCCCCTTGTCACAGTCTCCTTTCCCCTAGCTCCCTTCTAGTTACTTCTATCCTCACCTGCTCTATGTCAGCCGATTGGCCCATTCTTTGATCTGTCCCCCATATATACACCTCCCCTGCCGTTCCACATAGCTGGTTTCTTCTTACTTGGCTCCCCATGTGTGTTTTCCCCTGATAGCTCCCGGTTTTTGGTTTCCTGTATTTTGATTCTGTCATTTTTTCATTAAATCAGCAAAACTTATCTCTGCCTCCTCATCTCTGCATTTGGGTCCTTAACCAACCTCCACCCTACCTGACAGAGAACAAAAACAGATGAACTCTGCAACATAAAATCTGCCATGTCAGCGCTATTATATAAATACTCAACTAGAAAATACCCAACTTACACTCCTTACCCAGGAGCTTTTCATTATGTATTCATATGTGCGCCTTTGCTTATTTATAATTCTCTGTAGCAATTTTGTTATTGAATTGGCTACAGTAACTAATGGAGGCTGGTGAATGGAGTTATTTTATGTTAAACTTAAGTAGAGGTCCTGGAAAGAACTGTTCAATACTGAAAGTTTTTAACGGATGTTTGCCATCCTGCTACAATTATTCATATCGATGTTTTCCTCTAAATCCCTGTTCCAGCTTACACAGCCGCCACAATCTCCATGTTTACCATTTACTGCTTTGCAATATTTAAAAAGGCAATTTACTGTGTTTGTTCAGGGTCATTAAAAACCTTGCACTTGTGCGCAGAGCTGCCTCCTGGCTGACACTGTAAAATCATTCATCTGTTTAATATCCCATCTGAGAGCAGAAGCTGCTGTTGCCTTCGGGGAGAGCCTCCAGTCTGGCTCGCTGTCTGGATAATGGTTTCAGAGTTGACATCCATGTCATTCACACAGGAAAAATGCTACATCAGTGTCAGCTTTTATCCATACCAGGAAGTTGCAGACAGGAAAGTTAAGGGAGAAATGTTAAGTTTGAGACTGAAGATAAAATAATTCAAGCAAGGATGGCTTTTCTTTGTGGCAAAACCCAGAAAACCTTGAAGGTTTGTTACTTTATAACATCAGAATGATTTAAAAAAAATCTATAACAAGGTTTTTTACAGCATTACCATACATATGTGGATTTCACATGATTTCAGTTTATGCAAACTTGCACTCTTTTCTAACTGCATTTTTCTCTTTCCTCTAAATGACAGTTAAAACTAATGTAGTGTTTCTTCATCATCACTCTTTATCCGAGTCTCATTTTCTTACACACGATAATGAAGCATATTTCTCATGATTGCTACCATTTGGTGCGACTTATATCTAAATTTGTAACGTCATTAATGCCAAGCCTCGCAGAATCCTTAAAGGTTTGTTTTTTGCAAAAAACTACCTCCATCGTCTGTGTTCTCACTGATCTATGACATTATTGATAGTTCAATTGGAAAACTCTGCTATTGCTTTAATGTTTTCAGGGCATTTAAAACAGCTTAGGCTGCTCAGAGTCGCAGTGGGTAGCACTGCTGCCTTGGAGCAAGAAGGTCTTGGTTCTTTCTGTATGGAGTTTGCATGTTCTCCCTGTGCATGCTTGGGTTCTCTACGGGTACTCCGGCTTCCTTCCACAGTCCAAAAACATGACTGTTGGGTTAATTGGCTGACAATTAAACCAAGTTGTCCTGTCTGTCTCTGTGTTGCCCAGCGATGGACTGGCAACCTGTCCAGGGTTTACCCCGCCTCTCGCCGATAGACACCTGGAGATAGACACCAGCACCCCTAGCGACCCCAGCAGGAATAAGCGTGACGGAAAATGGATGGATAAAACTGTTTAAAGCAATTGTTAAGAATATGAGACTTTGGGGACATTTTTTTTACATTATTATTTAGTGGCTTGCTAAAGTGTTATTTCCATCCTAAACTTGTTTAAAATGGCAAACATGAATACGTTTTAAGATTTATTATAGAGCTACAAAAGCAGGGTATAACTCAACAGAGGATGGTTTTTAGTCTCTGCTTAATTTTCCTCTGATGAAAGTCTGATTACTGCTGTGTTTATGTTGATCAACTCCATTTACTGTTCTAGTCCTTAACAAACTCCAGGACAAACAACTGCCTTCAGAAGTTCCCTAATTGACAAATAGAATTTGAGTACAAATTAATCTTACTAGAAATTCAGCTGTTCTGTGAAGACTCAAATTATTTTAAGGAGAACATTACAGACTAAACTGAAGACAAAGTAACAAAGTGGACAGTCCAGGAAAATATATTTTAGATATGTTTAACGCAGGGATAAGGCATAAACTATGTTTAAAGATTTTAGTGTAACATCTGCAAACCAAGAAAAGGTTTGCAGTTGCTTTAAATAGTGCTCACCTTATACTATTCGGATCTTTATTTTAAAAAGATTTGAAAACAAACTGTCCCTTTATTCCAATGCATATTTATGCAGCGCTCTATTGTTCTATTAAAAGTAGAATTTCAGTGAAAAACATGGAAGATTGCCGAGGTTGGTAGTACTGTAACTAGTTAAATTTATTCAGTTAAATTCACTTGATAAAATTTTCAAAATAAATGTACCTTTATGAGTTGTTTTACAGCATTTTACTTTGATATTTTTTTTTGTGAATAAAATATGATAAAGCATCACCACCCTTAGTTGTGTAACATTTCTGGCTATTTCATCCATTGTGAGTAACTTCACTTACTGAAAACAACCTTGTTTTAAACACATTTGCACCATTAAGAGAAACAATTTCTCCTTTTTTTTTGCTCAAGGCTTATTGGTTAAATGTATTTTTCCATCTGCTGAGTCTGCTGTGACATTTGGACGTTGAGTAAAAATGTAATATTTAGTATAATAATTTTACTATATATATGTAAAATATTAAATCGTTTGTTATGGTCATAGGTAGTAAGTAGATCAGTTTCTCAGTACTTAAGTAGCCCTTTTTACCAAATAGTTTTTCATTCTTACTTATTAATACTAATACTTGAGTAAAAATATGATGAAGTAGCACTACTCCTACTTGAGTACTCTATATGTGGAAAGACCTTATTACTCTAGCTTGGACTATAGCTTATATTTGACAATTTTTTTCTGATCACAAACCTTTGAGAAAGGGCAGAATGGATGACAAGTGGATCTTTTGATCACTAATAAACCGTCAGATATTTTTGCTTGTTTGTAGCAGCAAAAATCTTTCCTTTTCAGTGTTGTGAAGTATTTGACGTAACGACTTTCAGTAAGGCTGCTGCATTAAACATAACATTGGTGAAATTACAGAAACATCAAGGGAACCTTAATGTCTTCATGTTTTATGCAGATTAAATTTTACCTGAATGTTTGACCTCAGAATGGCATGAGGGGACATTAACTAGAATATAAAGTGGCCCAGAACAGATGAGAAAGATATAAAAATACTTTAAGAGCTGTTTTACTTACAAAATAGTTAGCCTATTTTGTCAAACACAAACAGCTAGTAAGATAAGTTGTTAAAGCACTTAATAGTTTATTCTGTCCGAAAAAACTGAAAGAAAAAATAAAAAAATAATTTTTCAACAATATTTAAAACATTTCCAAAGTACATTGAAGTGTACGATGGGAATCAATTGTTGTATGTTGGGTCCATTCATCACTGAAGGCAATAACTAAACATGGGAATGCTATTATGGCTAATTTACAAATGTTCCAGCTACAAAACGGAAACTACAACTATGACATTTTTGATGCATTAATTTAGTTTGTTGAAGATTAATGAAGAAAATAAGGAGAATAATTTATTCATATCTAAATAACAGGGGTGCGTACAAGCTGTTTTTAATGCTGCTACTTTTACTTTTTAAGTAACATGAGACAGCTCTGTACTTTGTGGTTGAAATTGGTTGTACTTTGGGGCATACATTCTTGACTTGTGTTGCCCTTCTCATTTAGCTTTGCACCTGAGATAATGAAGAAAAGGCAGGTAAGATTTACTATTTCAGCCAATAATACAAATAATATGGAGCATTTTTAATCTTTCAGGATACACTGATTATGACCCTGTATTTGCTGTAAGCAGGTTCATCCAACCCAGATTTCTTTATAAGAACTATTAAATTTTAAGCACTGTTTTTTTTTTTTTTTTTTCATAAGAGTACCAATATTTGTCAATTCAGTGCAAATGACAGACAGGTAAACACATGGAAAAAAGGTCTTGCTCTCTCTTACTTTTTTTTACAGCCTGATTGAATAACATGCTAAATATCTTCAAACACTGGTTGTTCTGGTCTAATATTAAACATTCCACACATTTTCAGAAGAGGATTGGAAGACAATCTTTTGTAAAGATCTTTTGAAATAAATGTTTGGCAGATGGTTGAAAATGTATGAAGAAATTAAGAAGTCATTGCACTAGATTATATTATAAATAATGAATTGTTTAAGTTGTAAGCGCCAGGACAATAGTGTCCCTTTGGATCAATATTGGAATTAATTACTGCCCCTGTTAATATCCTTCCCCTTTGGCTCTCTAATTTGTTAATATAACATTTCATAGTGGCTCCTTGATTCTGCAGGACCCCTGAGACTGAGAACAGAGAAGTATTATTACTCCTATTTCAATCTGAAAAACTCACACGAAGAGAAAAGACAATTAAGAGAAATGTATTGATCGGCAGGAAACGGCGCTTTATTTTGATAGATATGCAAGAACATGAGCAAAGAATAGGACTGTTTCCCCCCAGGCTTGAAACTGGTGGTGGATTGGAGATAGATGAAGTTGGTCAGTCCAACCTGTCCATGATGAGCAAGCATGAAGCGACAGTGGAGAGAAAAAACTCCCTGTTGTGAGGAAACCTCTGGCAGAACCAGGCTAAACATGGCGGTCTTCTGCCGGACCGGCTGAGATGAGACATGGAACGCAGTAAGAGTCCGGGAGGAACAACACTCTGATGAAGCTTTAGCTACGACGGTGGAGGAGGGGCTGGAGGTGGGTTGAAACGGTGTAATCTGAATGAAGTCACACAGCGCATCCACCGCCTACGCACAGGAGCAGACAGTGTGGATCGGAGGCCTTTTAAGATGAAGTTTGGATGCCGATTGGCTTTCGTGGAGGTGTGGTCCAAAGCTGATTGGCTGTGTCGCAGCACTAGGAGAGCAATACATTTCTTCAGTTGAACTTCCGCCTAGTCTCCATGTTAGCACTCACTGCTGACTTAAGTGGCAGATTTTATTTCTTCTTTTTAAGGCTTTGCATCGATTGATTACTCTTATTATAACAGGGACATTTTTAGCTTCAATAATATTTTTTGAATTCAGCAAATATGTTAGATTCATTTTTATATGACTCAGCAGATTTATAAAGGAAAAATGTTTGAAAAGGAAAATGAGCTATTGTAATTAAATCAAAATATATCATCTCCAGTCCTTCATACTTCAGTTAGCACCTTTAACATGCATTAAATGTTAAAGTTTATGGATTACCTGCTGCTGCGCCTTCAAACTTAGGACCACGGACAGCCGCAGGCTGCATTGATTGACAGAAAATGATTAGGCCATATTTATCTGATTCTGTGTCTGATGCTGCTTATGTGCATTCCCCTTCTATTCCAAGCACTGGCCTTCTGGCCATTCACGTCTTTTGGACTCAACTTAAGCAGCTAGGTTGAATATGTCCTGATGGTTGTGTGTATTATTAGATCTCCATTCTCTAGGATGTCAAAATAAATTATTTTTTTGTTTTGTTTTGTTGTTTTGTTTTTTTTACTGACAAATCAAGCAGACTTTATTGAGTAGCAGAGTGCAAAATGCATTAAAGTAATTTAAAATAAGGAATTTAAATTTTTTCAATTTTGGCCAAGATTTTTCTTCTGTTTTTAGAACATAATTGGGAACTTTTTCTTCTGCCAAATGTCTGTTTCAGCTGAAATGCTGCTGGAAATTTCCTGTTTTTTAATGAAGCAGTGTGAGTTATTTGAATACACAAACTGAGCCCTGGCATTGTTCTGTTCCAGTGTGTTCCAAACTGAGGAAAGTACTCAACAAAAGCCTGAGTCACTGCTAAATTTATGCATGAAACACTCATTTCAGAACAGAAAAATTATCAGTATGCTTTCTTTGTAGCATTTGGTTAGCTTTTATGTGTTTGGATGCAGAGAAATCGTAAGCTGGAGCCGTGTTTTCAGTTGCTGCATATGCTGCCTTCGGAACATCTGTCTGAAAGAGTAAAAGATGCTATTTACGCGGCTCGTCGGAGACTGTGGCCCCTAATTATCTCTATTAGGTACATGACGCCACCAAAACATTGTTTGTAACTTCATGACACAATTCATAATTTACGCTTCATTTACGCTTCACTGTTCCACCTCATTTACCAGCAGACAGGAGCAACATGATGGCAGTGCTGCAGATTGAAGCTGATTGATGAGCTTATTTTGTTGGTGACTGGTTTAGATGGGCAATTATTTGGTTCAGGCAGACAGAAAATGCTGTTGATAGTTATTATTTAATGAGAGATAAATTATCAAACCACTGAAAACCATCCAGATAATCCTTCAGCATTTTCATTATTATGATTAATCTCCAGTGATAAAAGTCACAGTATTAGTCAACACACAGAATTTTAAATAAACTGATGGACATAGATGCCACCACTTTGAAACATAATAAATTGTTCATAAAGTATATGTTAGAGATTTAGAACTTCCATCCATCTATTTTCCGTCACGCTTATCTCACACAGTGTCATGAGGGGTGCTGGTGCCTATCTCCATCTGTCTATGATCAAGAGGCGGGGTTCACCCTGGACAGGTTGCCAGTCCATCGCAGGGCAACAGAGACAAACAGGACAAACAACCATTCACGTACAAGACCACAGCTAAGGAGAATAGAGAGTATAGGAGAATACATGCATGCAGAGGGAGAAGATGCAAACTCTACGAAGAAAGACCCGGGTCGGGAATTGAACCCTAAGCAGTGAATAATACAGCAAAGTAAATGTAGCAATAGTTTAAATCTCTTGTCATTAAAAATACATGATGAAGTTTATATTAAGTTTTACCACAAATACGTTGGTGGGAGGGAGGGCCTCA
>NW_015151121.1:69869-70542 GCF_000732505.1 Cyprinodon variegatus
TCAACTAAAACATCATTAGTTCAACTTTTTTATTTTCTTTAGTTCAACTGTTTTTAATATTCTTTTGTGTTTCAGCATTTTTTTTATTTATTTATTTTTTCCTACATGCTTTGCTTCTATTTTATTTTCCTATATTTTAATCATGTAAAGCACTTTCCATTATCTTTGTACTGAATTGTGCTATACAAATAAATTTGCCTTTCCTTGCCTTGCCTTGATCCCGTACTCTATTCTGACTGGGAAAAAGAGCCATAGTGTGATATAATTCTATATCTGTGTTTTTGTGAGTATTCACACTGTTTTGGATGGGCTGGAGTTTCTTGAGATTTTTGTTAGACATTCCAGCAAAGAATGATTTACAGAAGCAGCAGCAGCAGCGGCGGCCTAGAGGAGATTAATGAACAGACAGGTGAGAGGTGAGTGAGGGCTTATAATATTTGAATGGCGGCAAAATGAAGCTTTGCCAAGTGTGTCACAAGGGAATAAAAGAGTAGGAGACAAACCAGACGCCTTCCAGTCAAATATCATGAGTCTTAAACTAAGGAGAACTTTAATGGGTTCTCAATTGGAAATATTTAACTCCCTATTGCTTCATTAGGTTGAAATATGTTCATATTGAAAGTTAATAATTTGATAGGGATTGCCTTTGAGTCAATAAGTCAATGCAATCAAC
>NW_015151121.1:72412-74089 GCF_000732505.1 Cyprinodon variegatus
CCTTAGCATTTAGAAATATGTGTTCATGCAAGTGTTTTTAGCAATTAGGAAAAATAAAAGACTGAAGTTTATACAAATTTCAGATTTGTTCGACTAAAATCTAGATTAAACAAATCAAATCAATACGTTTCTGTATCTGTCAAACAACTCCCAGAAAGATGAGTGTCCTGTCCGGTAAAGTTTTTTTCAATGTAAAACTTGTGAAAATATTTTTTAATCTCTTGTTACTGAACCTAAACTTTCAAAGGTCATAATATTTGCATTTAAAATATCTGTCTTTTCGGTTCCCCGGAAGGTTAGCGTTAATCATCTAATCCAGTCTGTTCACTGATATTATTCAGCGTCCAACAGTCTGTTCATGCATGGCACTCTGTCATGGTGTTCTGCAGAGAGGTGACAATCCATCCCATTAAAAGAACACCAGATGCCTGTCAGGCTTTTCTTACAATCCTTCCTCTATCATCTGCAGGCGCACCTATGAAAAATGCATTTATTAAAGAACAGTGAAGTCCACTGACTTCTTTTACTGATGACATTAATACTCGGTGAGCAGCTAATGAAGCAGCTGATTCAGCTGTATATAGGCAAGATTCTTTTACACTGAGATTCAGTTCAGAAAAAAGGGTTTTTACAATGAGGTTAAGCAGTTTCACTTTTTAAATACAGAGAAAGGTCTCTTGAAAAAACACTGAATAAAATAGTAACAATTATAATCTGCCTGTAGAGGCTTTAAATGATGTAATATTGCATGCAAGCGAAATGATGTAGAGGCTATTGGATATTTTTAGCCTCAGTTATTTTGCATTAACAATGGGATGCCCAGTTCTTTTTGATGATGCAGTAATAAAACAGATAAATAAATACATCCATATGCAGTCGGTAAAAAACACAAACAAACAAAAAAGAAAATGTGCAAATGGACAAATTTAACATGTCACCCCTAAAGGTTGTTTTTGTGAGGAAATAGATTATTTACCTTCTGGCTTTTATCGATTCTGAGCAGAAAATTAATTCAGCTTCATTCTTAGTAGCTTTAAAACTTTGCATGAAAGTGTGACTTTTATGCAGAAAGAAACAAGATCACAGACTTGACCAAGTATCAGCTATGCTTTTACATCTTTTTTTATGATCTGTCACATCGCATTACCTTGAGATTTATATAATCAGGTGGCTGTTATAGTGTACAGGAACATCTGTGCAGAATACAGACTGGAGACCAGAAGGTCAAAATGGGAGCCACCCCCCAGGGTACAGAATGACAGGACTAAGATTTTGTGCAATTTCCAGATACTAACAGACAAAATGTTTGTGGCCAACCAACCGGATATCGTGATCATTGATAATAAGCAGAGGACAGTCGTAGTGATCGATGTGGGCATTCCAAAGGATGGAAACATCAAGAAAAAAGAACATGTGGTATTGGAAAAATACCAAGAGCTGAAGGAATAGGGAACCAGGAAGGTGAAGGCAATGGAAGTGCCCATGGTCATTGGAGCACTCCGGGCAGTAACAGCCACACAGATACCTGGAAAAACATCAGAGATCTCAGTCCAGAAATGTGACATTCTAGGGACAACAAAGTTACTGAGGAGAACCATCAAGCTATATATATATATATATATATATATATATATATATATATATATATATATTAGGGCTGGGCGATAATTCAATAAC
>NW_015151121.1:74673-103800 GCF_000732505.1 Cyprinodon variegatus
CACAGATGTTCCTGTACACTATTCCAGCCACTTAGTTATTGCGCTCCATGTAAGCTTTCCCTGCTAGCATCTTACACCCCAGATTCTGTATGTCTGTGTAACAAACCTGGAATTATTTTTCCGACACCTTTCTGTATTTCCCTTAGGCACCTCTTCAGAACTCTGATATCGTGACTCTGACTCCCAAGCATGTCAATGACACTGGGTTTGGCCTTACCCTCAGGATTATCTTGCATTCTTTTTTCTGCTCAGTTGTGATCTCCTGCCTGTCCTCTGAGCTCTTGGGTATCAGCGTCTGGGACTCTCTGGGCGGCGCCCACAGCATTTTGTTGGCAGCAGATGCATTATCATCCTCCCTCCGCCAGGTAGACGTGGCCACTAACCTGCTGTCTTCTCCTGCAGAGGTTCCTGCTGTAGACACGGATGCTGTTCACTGCAGCTCTGTTTCTAATATACTTTTTGAGAAATCTATGTCTCTGCCTCAAATACTGCGTCCAATCCTTCTTAGCCTGATATATACTGTATATTGTACAAGAAGGAGACATTTACAACATATAAAAATTGTAGGCTATAAGTATTCACCGATTTAAAAAAGTGCAAGAATAATGATGAAATAAACATAGCAGGTACTGTATGCAACCACCTGTTGAGTTTGTTAGAATCAGTGATGACTGAAAAATCCAACAACGGCTGGGAAGAAGAGACTTTGTGCTTGCGCTACTTTGAGCTTTGATTGTGCAGATAAAGATAAAGGGTGACTTGTTCTTGTTTGATTCAGCTGAGGCACTTTGGTTTGTAGTAAAATGTTTTTAATATGACTTTGACATTTTTGAATGCTTTTTTTCTTAGAAAAAATTGGAAATGGCACTTTGACTTTTTAGAGATGTGAAAAAGCAAAGGCGTCATTGCTGTTTACACCATCATATGTTTGTTGACCAGTGTCACACCTGACATGGCTTCCTTTATTATAACATATAGTAAAACAAACAGTGTGAACATATATGTGTGTGTACAGCTGTTTTTTGGCAGATTGACATAGCATAATAAGCTCATCCTGTTTTACAGCAGAGCAGCTGACTGGTTAGGCTGTAAGGTGTTTATAGTGTTTGCCAGATGGACCACAGGCTTTTGCCTGTGCCTTTAAATGAGATGAAGCAGACAGTGATCAGAGTCCTAAAGCTGCATGGGGAATTGTGGGGTATTCTTTTTTGTAAGGCTGAGTACCAGTGATCCAGTATGTTTTTGTCTCTGATGGGACACTGCATGCTGTTTATATGTTGGCAGTACATCATCTAAATACCCCCTTTGAAGCTAATCTGCCCATTCCCCTGTGACCTAAGACTTAAATAGGGCTTTTTTTTTATCAAAAGATTGTACTATCCTGCATAATTTCTCTTTTTGAAGCATTCTTTGTAAAACATTTATTGCAAATCTATTTTTAAAATCCATTTATCCCTGGATAAATCCCTTTATTCATGGACTTGCAGCTCTGCAACACCAAACCATCCTTCATTAGGTTTGCCGACTTAATTAGAAACATACTGAACTTTTTTAAACACCTGCGTTTAAATACCTGCTTTACATTTGCATAGCTTCGGGTTTATGACTCTTTTGCCACTCTTTCAGTTTAAAAAAAACATCTTATGAAGCAATGTTGTTAGTGGGTTATGTCAGCTTATTTTATTTTATATGTAGAAGGAGACTGAATTGTATTTCAGCAAATATATTATATTAAATATATGCAGTATATTTAGCTGAATAAATAGTTTGCCTGTTGATTTTTAAAAGCCCTGAGCTGGAGGTGCTGTGCCTTTCCAGTTGGTCGATGTAAACTGTCCTATTTTTTAAGGTGAAAGGGATTAAAAGGATGCTGTAAACCTGAGGGAATGCTGCGCCAAGTAAACAAGGTTCCACCAGGGAGGTTCAGCCTGGTTGTCTCTGATATAAGCCAACCTCTCTGCAATCAGAGACAATCCTGGGCTCTTTCTGCTCTGCTCCACTTTGGTGAATTGTTTGGATTTCGATGAGCTGCTTACATTAATAGTGTGTGGTTTTGGTAGCATTATGGAAGAATTTTAATGCGTATTTTTGCCATTTATTGTAATTGCATGTTTTCCTGTCTTTTTAATTGTTTGTTTTTGACCAGCAGAGTTATTTATTGACATTTTAAAAAAAAAAGATTTATTAAAAAGATAAGAAAAGGTAAACATAGCATATAGCATATAGTATATGCATTAAATGCTATTGATGGTATTTTTATGATATCATGCTCAGCCAGCTTTCTTACATAGGAAGGTTTATCATTTACCATCTCTCAAAGCGTAAGAAAAGGTTGATTTAAAACGTTAAAATCTTGATGTTTATAGGCGCATAGTCATGTTATATGCCAAAAAAAATACCCAAACCATTTAATCATCATAAAATAAGGCTGTATAAACCCAGTGTCCATCCTGGTTATGTTTGGACAGTCTATTTTAAGTCCAAATACAATCTTCTGCAGCAAGTGTGATCAGTATATTCCTGTTAGTACCAAATACAAACAGGGAAAAAGCATCATGGTGAGAAAAATGAGGATAAATCAGAGGCTAAAAGTTTTTCATTGGAAATTAAACTCATAAAACTGCCACTTGAAGGTAAGTGCATTTTTGATGAGACCAGAATTGAATCTGATCTTGAGTGCTCTTCAGGATCTAAGAGCTATGACAGAAAAAAGCCCTCTTTCTTTCTTTCTTCTTCTCTCTTTTTTCCTTCCCTCCTTCCTTTCTTCCTTTGCCAATATCGGTCTTGGAATAGATGTACCAGAGCTTGATGATAGCACAACAGATTTGCTTTCAAATGTAGACCATTGTGTCTGTTTCCATAAGGTTCCGGTTGGTACTTGTTTAAGAAACTTTAATGAAAATTATTTTTGGAGTAAAGTCATATATATAGAGAGAAAGAGATAGAGACAGAAAATACTGCTTGAAGTGAGAAAATAAACACAGAAGATTTACAGTTATTTCTACAAGTCTGCTTCCACACCTGTATGAGACAAGAGGGAAAGAAAACAGAGATCATAAAAACAGCAAAAAAAAGAAGATAACAGACAACCAAAGTAAACATAAAAAAAAGCTTAGAGAGACAAAATCTATGGTGTTTACACAATATTATTCAGGGAGCCATACCGGTATATCTTTACTTGGTTTTGCTCCCATTTTTTATGAGATGAATTCAAAGATCTAAAACTTTTTCCACATACACAATAAAACCATTTCCATCAAATATTATTTACAAACCAGTCTAAATCTGTGATAGCGATCACTTCTCCTTTGCTGAGATAATCCATCCCCCCTCACAGATGTGCCATATCAACATGCGGATTAGACACCAAGATTAGTGGGCAGGTGTTTTAGTCAAGTAAAAAGTTGTCCTCCAAGAAATTAATAAAGGAAAAGTAAAAAAGTATTTGTTAGAAATGCTACTTTAGTACTGAATAACTGTTGGATTCTAACATCAGATTTAATGTTTATAAGTGATGCTGACAAACAGACTTTATGTTTAAGTTCTGGCATTCTAAAGACTCCAATACCTTAAGAATATAAATAAATGTCACAAATATAAAAGAACAAATTCATGCAGAAGACATACTTTTACAAATTTTATCTTCTCAACATAAAACTTAGAAAAGCAATCCTTACTATGAACTGTATATATATGTTAGGACAGGGTAACAGACTTCCCCATTTTAATATCTACTGTTTTCTGTATGTTTGCCTGATTTTGGAATAGTTCAAATCACTCAGAGGACAGTCAGAGATTTTACTCAAGAAGCGATAGGAGAAGCGATATTTTACAAGAATATAACTCAAGTAAAAGTAAAAAGTACAGCACCGTAAAGCTACTCCTAGAAGCTTTTCTTTTTTAAATTGTTGCTCAAGTAAATGTAGCTAATTACTAGCCACCTCTGATTACTAGTATCAGTATAAATAAAGTACAACTATCCATCGTCTAAATGCCTGTACAGTTTTAACTCTTGCTTCAGTAAATACCAATATCTATATTGTATGCCGAGCGTTCTTAGAGTCTAATCCCCCTTGGAATAAAATATTTTTTGCTTTCTTATAATGGATCTTGGACTTTTTTGCTATTTGTTTGCATCTTTGCTAGGAGGTACAAACTTAATTAGCCCTATTACGTTTTGTTTACCCATTACACACATGTAATATTGTACCTCTTTTGGTGGTTTTATGGTAGATGTAAACAAAAGCACTTTGTTTACTAACAAACTGAGCAAGAAAAAAAAGTTCAAAATAAATAGAAAATAAACCACCAGCAGGACTAATAATTTTTTTTCCCTGTTTTTTTAAAAATACAACCAGCATAAACTACTGACATTTCAATTTAAATGTATACAATGAGACCATGCCCCTATAAGGAAAGAACAAAATTTAAAGCAGGACAAGATTTTTAATAAAATGATAAACTGTACAAATTTGCAGAATAGTTGAAAGTAGCCATAATGACTGAAAAGTCTGTCTTCATAAGAGTCATAGGAGAAAAAACAAAATGATGCAGTGTAGATGAACAGAATAACGCTATTATTAACACTATTAGGTAAAATGATTATGTTTGTTTGAGCAATTCCCATCTTGTCAATCAGGTAGATGTTACTCACACTGCAAAAACGATCTAGAAATAAGCAAAGACATCTTAAAATAACTGTATCTACCATTAATTTTAGTTAGTACATAAGAGGATTTGCCAATGGAATTAGTATTTTTACACCTAAAATAAGATAATTAGAAATAAGAGACTGCTATTTTCTAATTTTAAATGTAAACTGTCCTGTTTCATTGGCAAAGTGTATCACTTACCTGCTCAATTCAAGAAAAAAAGCACATATTTTAAGAAACAGTGACTTACTTAGAAGCTTTTGCAGTACAGTGACTGCCATTAGTGAAGAAAAACCCTGATATACTGAAGGCCACGTCTTTAACGCAGACAATAAACTGAATTCCCCAAGAGAAACCTCACTCTTCTCTTCATTGTGCCATTGGATGATTACTGAGCTTAAAGGTTAAAAATGCTCTGTAAAATGAGAATCAATGGGTGGAACAGAAAAGGGAGCACAGCAAAGGTCTGCATTTGCCACGTAAAGGCACAAAAGTGATCACAGGAGATTGAGGCTGTGAAAGCAGGTGAAGAAAATAAATCAATGGCTGGAATTGATCTTGTTAACTTGAGGCAGTGGTGCAAGACCAATTGCATAACACTGTGCCCACAAAGCTCTGTCAGACAGGAGGAGAGGGAGCGAAGGACGTGAGGAGGGAGCTTTATGGATGAGGAAGGGGGGGAAGATAAAATGGCAGCTATCTTAACTAAGGGAGGTTAAAATAGTTGTAGGAAGCATTTCATTGCATTAATAGAAAGGTCACAGAATGTAGAGAGAAAAATTCAAAATAAAATAGATTGGATGAAAAGCAATCATAAAAATAACATTGATCAAAAATAGATTTTTCTTTCTATAATGTGAAGGATGGCGGTTGCTTATAGATACTGAGGGAATTTCTTGTTTGTCTTGACAGAGATCCGGGAAGCATTTAAGGTGTTGGATCGTGATGGAAATGGGTTCATTTCCAAGCAGGAGCTTGGAATGGCCATGCGGTCTCTGGGGTACATGCCCAGTGAAGTGGAGCTGGCCATCATCATGCAAAGACTAGACATGGACGGTAAGTCATGGTGTAAAAAGACTTGTCCACGTATGGGAAACAGCTTGTCATTGTACAATTTTAACATTTACAATGCGTTTGTGACTTTTGTGTTTACCCGATGTTAAATTAAGATTTATTTTATTTACTTGGCTTGAATGTTGCACCTTCTTTACTTGTACAAGAATTCAGTTTTGTGCTTTTTTCCAAACCTTTAAAAACAAACGAAAAGCCAGAAACCTTTATTATTATGCATCATATCTTTAACCTTTTAACTAAACATCAGAAAGGATGCTATCTGCAGCAGATAACAAAATTGTTTTCCTGCAGACAGTATTTGTAGAGAGGAGGTGTTCAGACCAAAACAATTCAAGATAAAATGAGAGAAAGTAATCAAATATTTTAAATTGATATTAGATTTTTAGATTGTGTTTTCACTTTAGGAATGGAAAGGCTAAACTCTTTAGGACTCAGCATTAAAGTTAAAGACATTAGACTGCATAGATCTCCTCCTGTGACTCATCCGGATCAGATTCCTCTGAGACTCAGGGAGCTCTGAGCCCCGGAGGTTCAGTCTGGTTGTGTCTTCTCTCTGCAATATAAAGTCACAGCTTCAACTATTGAAGCGTTCCCGAGATGTGATGGTGTTTTGCTGTCCTGTTTTTAAGTATTTTTTTTTATTTATTTAAATATCTTAAACTACTTGTTCCCCTTGAAAAACATTTTTTCTGCAAAATTGTGTAAAATATAACAGTACAACCTTTCTGATCTGTTATAATTCATTTAGCATTCTCTAGAATCATTTTACCTTCCACATTTCTGACTTGATTTTATGCTGATATAACTTTTTCATATTTTTCTGAGGATGCAAGGGATGCAAATAATGTTTAGAGTGAAAGTTTATGAACATTTACTGTAACTGTCCAGTCTATATGAGTTTATTACAGAAGCTCAAGCTAATAATGAGTTAGAGGAGCTCAAACCATCCATCCATTTTCTGTCAAGCTTAACCCAAGCGGAGTCGCGAGGAGTGCTGGTGCCTATCTCCAGCTGTCAATGGGTGAGAGGCGGGGTACATCCTGGACAGGTCGCCACTCCATCGCAGGAGCTCACACCAATCAAATTCAAAAATACCTTATTGATCTGAAAGAGAAATTAAATGTTGTTGAAACTCCTTCTATTGTTTCTTTAATGAGTTGCTGTAGATGCTGATGGCCTGTCTTACAGCTGCTCTGGATGAAGAGTACTCTGATGGTCCAAAATCTTCTTAATTTTATTGAGAGTTCTTTTTAAAATGTTAATCATATAGTGCCAGTTCACAATACATGGTTTATTGCACTTTACTGAGGCAGATCAATCACATCCAGACTGACTGGTAAACAGTTTTCTTTCCAAGGAAACCCAGTTAAATGCCTTGAGTCATTGACCACAGCAAATCCCTCTCTCCAAGCATGCATGCAGCAACAGTGGAGAGGAAAACTCCCTTTTGACAGGAAGAAATGTTACAGCAGAACCAAGCTCAGTGTTAAAAAGCTGGCTTTGACCAGAGAAATGAAGAAGCCATTTCTCTGCTCTTATCATGAAGCTACTATAATCTAGATATGCTATATTATATATGGCTTCAACCTATTATTCCTATCGGTGCTGAGTCCTTTTGTGTCGACACCGTCATGATTACAAGAAAATATTTAAACATTTGGGACTTGTCAAAATGTATATGATTTATTTTCTATATTTTTTAGGGAAAATTATTACTTTTTTTCTACTCCAATGTAGACATTGGATAAATAAAATAAAAAAAAACTTACTTAAACATGACCTTTAGCCTTCCATTGTAGTCCAAACAATCAATATTATTGTATCATTTACGCAAAAAAGACTGTAAGAAAAAAAAAAAAGTATATATATATATATATATATATATAATTATTATTTTTTTTAAATATACTCAAAAGCATGAGAATAAATACATATTGCCAAGACTTTCTGCAATAACAGTGACACTCCGCCCCTTCCATCCCTGCAGCTTCTCACCAGCCCAAAACAAAGAGCTTTTGCTGCTGGGTGTTTCATAATGAAAGCATGTGGAGCACATCTGGTTAAAAAAAAGAAAAAAAAAGATGCACCTTAAATATTTATAATTGAAGGAATACTGCTACCAAATAGTGAAGTAACAAAACAACAAGTATGCCTACCTACATTACTCCATTTAGTTTCGAAGGCTTTGGTGAATAATGTGGCTACTAATAACACAAGTTATACTTTAATCAGACTGAAACCTATTATTTGAGTTATTTACTTGAAGAAATAGAATGAAAAATTGTCAGAAAAAATTTGAAACTGTATTGAACAGCTGCTGAGGTATCCATGGTGTTGTGGGTTCAAGGCTTTAAAGGCTTGAATCTGAATTGTTGTGGTGTAAAAACTTTGCCAAGTCTCATAATTATGACTTGTTGTTGGCACCTCTGAATAAGGGAGAGGAAACAAACAATACTGGGCAGCTTAAGAATAAAATTCCAACCACCGGATCCTTGTTTAAACTGTAAAAAGTACATTTTGTATATCAGATATTTATTTTGCAAAAAAGAAATTTTTATATTAAAATCCCCATGTCATCAATATGTACATTTTATTCATACCAATATAAGATTGACAAGCAAATTGATGAACAAAGTGGAAAACTAAACATAAGCTGTGATAATGAAATTATATTATTGCAGGAATGAATAAAATGTATATACTTACAGTACATAGAGGATTTGAATACTAATACTTTGTAACACAGTTTTGCCAAACAGGAAACTGATGATTTGGAATGTACTGAGGTCTCAGTTACTTCTTACAGTCTCTGCTTTAACCAGGAAGTAAGATATAAAAAGTCATATAATACTGTGATTAATCATACTTTCTTTCTTAACAGGAAATGACCTGTTCCTCTAAAGATTGTTTCTGTGTTAAAAAGAATAGTATTGAGTAAATGGCTGTAGCAATGATCATTTTTGATTTATTTGTTTTTTGATTAATCAGAAAAAAAAATACAGATCAGTAAATAGGTCTTCAGTTAAATTAAATTATTCTTAAGATTAAAAAAAAACATTTGAGCAATGTGTCAACCATATTACCTTCTGAATTCCTGCTATTTAATCCAAATGCATGCATAGTTCTTTTCTTTTCATTTCATTTCATACATTATTATCCTTCATTATTTATAAAGCTAATAAAAAGTAGAGTACATTTTAAATTTATGAAACTAATTTTGAGGTCTAAGTTCCTGCTGTCTTTCAGCAGAGTTCGGAAAAAGTTCGCTTGCAGTTTTTTTTAATTTAAGGCTCAGTTTTTCAATTATAATTAGGAAGTGATCAAATAAAGGCTGCATTACAGAGTAGATGGATTTTAGCAGATGACTGGAATTGGATGTTGACCAGATGAGGAGCAGTGAACATTTGACCCTGATTATTCCAGCATATATTGATGGTTATTAGTTGTGCCAAGTCGCATGAGCTCATTATGACCTTCATGACAACATGCACGCTCTGTGTTTCTTTTATTGGATTTTCAGAGCTGCCTCATTGTACCTCCTGGCCTCTTTTTAAAGCGAATCTGAGTGACCGTAATAATATGATCACAATTTCACATCAGTAATAATTCATTTGTTCTGTTTCTGGAACATATGCTGGAAAAAAGTCGAAAGCGGGTGGCTTTGACTGTGACGGATACAGAAAGTGACTCAGTTACTTTGTGTCGAACGTTGAGCTGTCACAAACTGTGCCTACAAAATGAAAGCAAACATGCTTCCATGATTTTCACAAAGAAAAGAAATCAAAAAGGTTTGAACTGATTTCACAGCACTGGTTCGTTCTGTTCAGTGTTTGTGATTCTTTTCAAAACTTTTCTTTTCTTTTAAACAACTATAGCCATTTTTTTTATTCTCTATTCATATAATAACAGTAAGATGCTGTGCTGTGGCTAATACCTGCATGTAGGGATTATATCTGAGCATTCATATGGCCAGGAAGAGAGCTATTTTAGTCATTATTATATTATTCATATCAGAAGAACTCAGACTAACGTCACCCACTGGTGTTGGGAGTACAATCCTATCTCAGGGATCAGATCAGAGTTAAACAAACATGGCGATCTTTCAGCTGCATTTCGTTATACTGTCCTAGGGAAAGTATTTGGACCCAACATCATATTTATTTATTTTTACATTTGATCAAATTACAGCTACAGATTCAGGGAATTTTCTTATGGATTTGACCAGATAGAGTGACACATATTTAGGTCCCTGCTTGGTCAATTCTAATGAAGATCTGAGCTCTGTGTGCTGATTCAGCCCAGTTTCTAACAGGTTTTCTTCAATGTTTGTTCTGATTTATACATCTTTCTTCCTCACAACTTTGGCCAATTCCTCAGTTCTGGTAAATAAAAGTACCCGCTGTATAGTACGGCCAGTTTGATGTAAAACTCTGGTTTTCACAATGCATAGCATTTTATATGTGAGCGAAAAGTGTTGGTTTGAGTCGCTTGAACCACGTACATTCCCCATTGTACGTGGTTCAAGCGACTCAAACCAACATAGGGTGAATGATACATTTACACACTGTCTTTTCAGCTCTTCCATTAGCCTTTCTACTTCTCTGACAAATGCTCTCCTCAACAATACGTATTTTAAATGGACATGCTTTACTTGGTAGGTGGATATGATGATGGATAGAGCAGTCCAACGCGAAATATAAATATAAAATAATATGTCCCCCAGATAAAAATATCTGGGGGACAGTGATTCGCCTAAATGTTAAGAATGCTGGCATAACATAAAGAATAAAGAATAAATTATGAACAGTTTAGTTGTGCCTTCAATTCGTTGCCCATAGGAAAACGTTACTTGGATATAACCTAAAGGAATATCTTCAGAACGGCTCCAAATGACACAAAACTCATATGGGTGAGTAGAACATGATGTAATAACATAAAATCAAGGGCCCAATGTAAAAAAAGGCATTCCCCTTTAAACCTAACCCTCCCTTTAAACTAATCCTCACCCTGACCTGTCTTCTGTGCTTTTTGTCTTAAAGTTTCTGATTATTTTCTTTTCTTCAACCTGGTGCATTTCATACAGTTCAGGGTAAACTTCAAAGACTGTTGGTTTCTTGTATCCTGCTTCTTTTGTATTCAAAGCTGAAGCACATCTTTTCTTATATTTATGCCACTCACCAAGTCTACCTTCTGTCATCCTCCTCCTATTTGACCTTTTGACCTGTGTTTTTCCTGCTGTTTATGTATGAAGTAGAGTCATAATTTACGAGCTAACCTTGAAAATCAGCACAGATGTGCTGTAAACTGCAAGTTGTTTTATCAACACCTTGATTTTGACAGAGAACCCCATCTCATTGAAATATGATTAAAAAGGAAATCTAAAGGAGCAATGAAAAAAGGCTGACACAATTATAATTAAAATTTAGTTTTACTTAATAATAATTTAGTATCAGCAGTCAAGCTTCCTCGGCTTTTAGGACACATTATCCGAACAGTCACAAGATCAGAAATAAAGTCTTAAAATGTACATTGAATTAGCTGTTTTGGAAGCTGAAAGTGTTTTTTCATTGTAAAGTAAAATATGCAAAGCAGAGGTGCTGCATTTGGGACTCCCATTAGTTTTCCTCCATTTCTAGGCCTGTACTCCGTCCTGTGTGGTCATTTCTGACCAGTGAGAGCAATGATCGTCCAAATTGTAGGCTTTGTTTTGAGTTATCATTGACTTGCAAAGGGTTAAATTTGAAAACAAATTGCAAACCTAACAAAAAAAAATAAAGCCCGCTGTTGGTCCGAACCAAACAAGCAACGGACTTCGGTGGTCTGGCTAAACCGTAAGTTTAGAGCACATTAAAAAAAAAGTGGATTAACCCCTAAACTTTTCACCCCCTCATAAAAGACAAATAATGAATGAAAGAGAATGTGTATAAACCATGGCAAAGCATAATCTAACATTAAAGCAAGTAATCTAACATAAAGCAAGTTACAAGCTTATTGACAGTGATATTTTCATAGAGTCAATGTTTTCATTCAGAGCTTAAAAGCAAGAGAAGACTGATTTATACAAAGACATGTTTAATGTTTTAATGTCTGTTAATGTCTGTTTAATGTTTTAATGTCTGTATAACAGTAGCAGATACTTTTTGTGGCAGGGTACCTGCCACAAAAAGATCTGGAGACCGTAATCCATGCTTTTATCAATACAAGATTGAATTACTGCAACTCTTTATATGCTGGCCTGGACCACTCACTTTTACACCGTCTGCAGTTGGTACAAAAGTCTCCTTACTGGCACATGTAAACGTGACCACATATCACCAGTTCTAGCCTCACTGCACTGGCTCCCAGTTGTTTTTAGGATAGATTTTAAAATTTTATTGTTTGTTTTTAAAGCTCTTAATGGTCTGGCCCCCCAGTATTTGACTGAGCTTCTCCAAATTCATTCCCCGGCCAGAACACTGAGATCCTCTAATCAGCTGCTACTGGCGATGCCTAAAACCAGACTTAAAACTAAAGGTGATTGTGCCTTTATGGCAGCGGCACAGAGACTCTGGAATAACTTGCCTTGGCATGTTAGCTCAGCAGGCTCCTTTGAGGTTTTCAAATCCTCTTTAAAATCACATTTCTTCTCCCTGGCTTTTAATCATGTCTAAGTGGACATTTGGCAAAATTTTATTTTAAATTTTATTTTAAATTTTATTTTATTCTAAAATGTATTTTAAATGAAACATTTATCTTATTCTATTTTTATGTGTTTATGTATTTTAGCCTTTAGCTTTTATCTTATGTTCCTTAACTGTGATTGCTGTACAGCACTTTGGTCAACCCCGGTTGTTTTAAATGTGCTTTAGAAATAAAGTTTGAGTTGAGTTGAGTTGAGATAAAGTAAAAACAAACCGCAGAGAGCTGACTACATTTAGGCAGTGTCAATGATATATATAGCCTTGATTCAGAAATCTGTACATTATCAGCATTTAGACAAGTGTTAGCTGCCTGGTCTGAAAAAGGTAGAAGCTTTGACTTTGAGATGATTGACAAGCGTGCTAATCATGCAGAAATGCTTGGAATCACAATCAAACTGAAAACAGCTTCATTCTATTCAGTATGAAGTAATTTGCATATTTTTTCAGCAATACTATTGCAGTACAGTCATTGCCTTTACAGTGCGGGTAAATGAAAAAAAGCAACACCTATTGAATGTTGTTAAACATTCAAGCTGTTAGACAGGCTGCGGACTGCAGCTAAGATGCTCTTTGAATTTTGGTAGATGATTTTATTTTGTAACAGTACGAGTAAAAGTGTTTAGCTATGGTTGTATTTTTTTTTCCCACCGGCACTACTACATTTTTAACAGTAGTGGCAGCAGCACATCTGTGAGATGAAGTGGTACCAGTTAAATATCTTGGAGGCAGATTTGTAGTTTAACCTCTATTTGTTCCAGAAAAAGTCATAAATCCTTCAGCAGTGACAGGAAAACCATTACGAGAACGTGTGGAAAGTCTGCACCATATTATTTGCACATCAGTGAAGTTATGATTATGTAGTTCATTCGGTAAAGTTGATATGTTGTTTAGTTTTTTGGTTTTTTCACTTATGTGTTTTTTTAAATCATTTTGTTTATTTCATATTTTTATCAATCTTTAACCCATATTTTGATTAAATGAACAGTAGATCCATATAAAGGGGTTCCATTCGTCATATCCCAGCGTTCTCCAAGTTATTTACATACGGTTTCTGACTCCACTCGTCTGAATATGCCTAAATCCATGTTTATCTTTATATATATACACACATATATATATATATATATAAAACTTTGAAAGGACAATGTGATCATAATGGGAAGTTGGAAGTTGTCTCTTTTTTATTTCCTTTTTATCAACATTAAAATAATAACAAACTCATAGTTAACATTTGTGTAACTTTAGTAATCATTATTATTTTATCTTAAAGCACTATAAACAATTTTTGCTTTCCTATTTAACAAAATGTTTTATTAGCTTTACATTTTTTTTTTTACTTGAGACACTATGAAACTGAGATCAATATGTTTTTTTCTTAATTTTGAAAACACCAAATACTGTATTCTTGTTTTGTTTTGCCCGCTATCAGTTTGATTATAGCTTACAGCAGATTTATTAAATGGTTATTAACCTAATCTACTTTTGTCTTAGGATTATATTATAGTTATTCAAATAACCTATTATTCCAGGTAAGAGTTCTGAGTAACTTTTACTGAAAAGGAGACTTTTTGGTAAAAACTTACTAAACTGACCTGAATTGATGCCAAAGAGACGCTGCTCAGGCAGAGTGTTCTTATATGGTTGGTTAGAGCTGTGCGTCCTGCACAGCATTTCAGATATACTGTGACACTGTGACCACCTCCATTTACAACTCAAAGGTGTAACAGCTGTGCATCATCCTCAAGTATCTGACCATTTCACACATCACTAGACACAATGATGGAAAACCAGATGTATTCCTCATGAGGAAGGGAATTAAACCTTTACTCTACCAAAACATGATCATCAGCCACATCACTGGATTATTAGTTTCAACTTCATACAGATGCTTGATGCTGTTTTTGTTTCAGAAACCAGTCCCTGCCTTATATAAGTTGAAGTGATTCATATCCTCCTAATCCAGTGAAAGTGAGCAGCTTTTTATCTCATCTCTATTAAGGTTTTTTTTTTAATGTTGGGGTTTCAGGGATTCACTGATGACTTTATTAATTTTCAGGACTTATGGGTTTCCAACATTTATAAACAAGACGTTGATCTCATCACCATTTCCCCTTCTTCTCCTGTTCCAGGTGATGGACAGGTTGATTTTGAGGAATTCATGACGATTCTTGGTCCAAAGCTCCTGTCATCTGAAACGAGGGAAGGTTTCCTGGGGAACACAATAGATACCATCTTCTGGCAGGTAAATGTCCTATTTGAAAATTTTTTTTTTTGGCTTTGGTTATGATTTAATCAGTTTGTTCATCTCTGAAGGGTTGGATGTATTGACACATTTGAAATATAAGAAAAAATTGATCTGAAGATGATGATAAAGAGGATTATTTTGTTGGATTCGAAGACAGAATTTGCAGCTTCAAATAAATAGAAGCAACGACCATAAAATCTTTTCTTTCTCTCATAGTGGCATAATGTGTGAAACTATCTTGGAGAACATAAAATTAATCATTCAGAAATCAGGGAAGGAGCAGGCAGAATTAGAAGAAATTAAACATGTTTTCGTGGAAAGCTCATAAGTTTTGACAACAATGATGCTTCTAATGAAATCCTCTTCTGAACAAAAAACCTCCTATGGAGGAGGGGTAAGTCTTTCTTCTATAACTACATCAGCAGTTTCACCGGGTTCACTCTTTTACTCCAACAAACAGATGCATTTTGCCTTGTCTGATAAATGTATGCCTTAGAGCCCTCAAGGACTTCGCTCAAGTCTAAAGCAAATTTAGATTGGGGGAAATGAACTACATTGCATGATTCATCATTATTATAGATATAATTAAATCACAAATGATAACTTTCATGATATGTTGAAGATTAGGTTTCTGTTTGTATTTTAGCCGCTGAATCTTAAAACAATACTATTGTGATGTGCAACATCTTTAGGTGCTTGTTTTCTTGCTTGTTTAAAGCTAGCAGTGCTTTGCTAAATGATTTATACCTCTTGAACTTCCCTGCACTTCATCGTCTGTTGCTATCAAGTATTGCATACTTGTGAAATGGAGGGAAAATCGTTTACAAACCTTTTTACAATACAATTTTGTGTTGGGATTTTTTTATTTATTCCCTGTTTCTCTTATGACCTTCAATAAAATCCCAAATAAACAACTGAATTCAGAGGACAGTATAAATCCTGCTGGTCCTTGAAGACTTCAGGCTAGAGAGGATAAAGCATCATGAAAACCTAGAGCTCTGCAGACAGGTCAGGGAAGATTTGGAGACGTTTAAAGCAGAGCTTGGTTACAAATCAAAATGTAAACCTTTGAACATTTCAGAGTCTGCAATGGTTATTCTATGCATTCTTCAAATCTGTTATTATTCTAATCTTTTATTTCCTGGTTTTGTCCTAGTTTACCTTTTGTGTTTTTTTTTCTTTTCCAAGTTCAGATCAAAGCTTTTTCATTAATTATCACTATCTTGTTAGAGTCCAGACATAAATCCAACTCAGATACTAAGACTTGAATATTGATGTCCATAGACCTTTTCTATCCAAGCTGATTTTCAGACGTGTGTGATTTCAGCTGCAAGGCATCTATTTATATTTTAAGGCCCCCTAAGGAATTATGAATTCAATGGGCAAATAATCCTGACATCTAAAATCCATCTATCCATCCATTTTCTGACACGCTTTACCCCAAACGGGATCGCGAGAAATCTAAAATCAAAAACAGCTAAAACTTAAAAACAGCAGTTGTGTTTTGTATAGATATTATGCCAAATTAGTATTGTATCATATGCAGAGTTTGAGTATTGATACTCTTCCGGGTGTCAATATTTCTGACAACCCTATTACTCATAGCCTGCACTCTCTCTGTGACTGTTGCATCTGCAGATGCAAACAACTAAAGAAAGATTACTATACTCAAATTTCTTACACTGATGTCACAAATTAATTTGCAACCGGAAAGCTAGAAAGCAATATAAGGTAAAATGTTTAGCAGAAAGGCAAATAATTTTTTGAATAGAGCCTTTATGTTTGACAATATTGAAATACAGTGTATTTACAGAGCTTTAACAACTAATTACTAAACTTTAAATTTTGTTTTTTAAAGAAAACCTGTGCAAGTTTTGACCCAACTATTAGCTTAAATTCTGATATATGAAAGGATTTTTAGTTTAGGTCAATATACTGTACAGAACCTGGTGCATATTAACTCAACTATCAATAAAAAGGCCATAGAATAAATCTTAAAATTTACAATAAACATTGCTTAAAGGTAAATGAATAATTATGCCCAAAACCAATCATTTAGAGCACAAAATAACATTTATTTAGCAGAGTTTTCAATAGGCTTGTTAAAAATCAAGCACTATTCCAGTGAAAGTCCCCATGTAAGAGCTGTTTTGATTTTTCAGCATGATTTCAATACAACAACAATATAATGTTGTAGTAAGTTCTTTAAAATCTAATTTCAATGTGTGCATGGAGAGAATATGTGTGTGCAGTCTCATTCATCTTCATCACAACAATCACAATTGCCACTCAGGTCTGTCCTACATGCAAGTAGAACTGTGAGATCTCTGGAAAAAAATATCCCGCCTGCAGTTCTATACGCTCCTTCTGGATTTTCAAATGTCCTTATAACACAAAAGAAGTAAATGAATGGCAAAATAATAGAGCAGAACAAAATCTCAGAATGTTGGTGCTAAATTGCAGTGTTCTAAAGTGCAGTACAGTGGTTTAAAGAATATGATTGACTTGTGAACTCCCTGTGATAGCTATCAAGAATTGAATAGAAAAGGTATAAAGATCTAAGCCTTTCTATTCAGCCAGCAGGGACAGGAGTATGCAAACCATTCAAAATACCTTACCTGTGGCTGGTTGCTGCTTTAGGACCCAAGCTTTAACATGAACCAATATTTTGAAAACTTTACAGCATCTTGATAATGAAAAAAACATCTTCTCAATGATTGTACAATACAGTGTTGACTTTTTCATATACTTTCAGCTGGACTGTGTTTGCATTTGATGCTTTAGCCAAGGCTCTGACAAAGGCTTGGCACGTGCAGTCAAAAGTGGTGCTTTAGAGTTCAAGGTATCAGTGCAGAGGGAAAGGGAAGTTCACTGATGCACTTTGAATCTCAGTATCAATAGATAAAATGATTTCCTATATTAAACAAGCATATATTCTGTATCTGCAACTTTAATCTCTATCTGTATATTTCTTCCTATGATAAATTGAGTCTATGAGGTTGCTCTTAAATTCAAAAACTTAATTCTTGAATTTCTGCCTGGATACATTAAATCAAAGTTATTCTCTTCACTTCTACTGCCTCACTGTGTCTCAAAAAGGTTATGGACTGAAATTAGGAAGCAGTCTATACAATATGTTTATCCATCTAACAGTAATCAGTTATAGAGTGTATCCTGAAGCTAGTCACTCTGAAGACTTAAACAGAATTTAAGGGATTTCTAAAAGAGGAAAAAAAAACGCTTTAGTTCCTTATGAAACTTATCTTTTTGTGTGAAATTAACATAAGTTCAATTAAGTAAAAAAAAAAAAAAGAAATATATACAGCCAGGAAACACTAAGTCGATGAGGCTATGAAATATATACCATAAATGCCTTTGGGTTACTACATGTAATATTCTGTATTGGTGCACAGAGTCATGAAAAGATCTGAACACTCAGTGACAATCTGTGCTTTTCTTTATTTTTAAATATGGAAATTTAATTATGAATTTTGAAATTTGGGGAATATTAATAAGTAATGAATGGACAGAAATGTCAAGCCCAAGCGAGTACTAAGGACCTGCTCGGAATGTCTGGTGAAGCCCTCATTCAGGGACATATTCATTTCCCACCTCTGGAGGGAGAATTTCCCAAATCCTGGAAGAAGTGGGGGAAATGTAAGCCCCATTTACACTACCTTATTGAGACTGTGCCAAGATCGGTCTGAGCATGGAAACTGAGTTAACTGTTGAGTGTAAATGGCATGCACAACTGAACCGGTCCGCACCAGACACAACCGAACTGTGCTAAACTGGTATTAGTTCACCAGTAGGGCTCAGAGCGGTTCAGTTCTGGCTGGGTTCTCAGATAACAAAGAGAGCATCAGCAGACTGCGTCATCTCTTTACAGTCAGCCCCTTTAATCATGAAATTTCAGACATTCATAAAAATACTAGCTTCCCTACCGTGCTGCATTATTTCCAGTGATGATTCTGCTTAGCAGCGTAATGAGTCTCAACATCTGTTGTTGTTTCCTTCATCTGTAAGCCCTGACTAGACTGTTGTTTGTCGTATCCACTTCCCAAAAGCCGACTCTGACAAGTCAATTAACCAAAGGCTGCCTTCTTCACCTGATTCTCCACTAACTTCCTCAATGTTATATGCGCTGCCATGTTGATTTGTTTGTTTACCTCTAGAGAGCAGTAGTACCGTAGATCATCACTAGGAGGAGAGGAAACGTGCTAGGTTAGTGTGTAAATGGTCGTAAGGAACCGAGCTTGGCGTGGTTAACTGATCCAAGCTCGGCACGGATTGGTTTTTACAGGGTAGTGTAAATGGGGATGTAGTGCGAGGACATGTTCATTGCCTCTATTGTTGATGCGGCAGCTTTTAAGCTGCGGTTGTATTTATTGTTAGGCCAAACTTGCTGCTGCATAGGTGGTCAACATGGAAAAACTTGGGTGTAAGAGGAATTTGGTCTGAGACCATTGAGAGAAAAATGCATTAAGCCTCTGTAGAGAATCAGTGAGGCTCAAAGTGAATTTGGCAAACTGTCTGGGAAGAGGGGGAAGCAGTGTTTTTAAAAAATGTCTTTAGCCGCAGTGGGGAGCTGCTGTCCCTAAATAAGGAAAATGTGGAATGAATACTTTGAGGATCTCCTCAAGCCAGGTGACACACATTGTCTGGTCTCTGTACAAGTTGAGCAGGAGTTTGTTCCGCATTGATGTTCCCGATGCATGTTGGACTCCATACAGGCCCCCTGTCCACAGTCCTCTCCATAACCTTTATGGACAGGATTTCTGGGCACAGTCAAGGAAGAGATGTGTGGTTTAGGAAGCAGCAGATTTTGTCCCTGCATTTTGCAGATGACATGGTTCTGCTGGATACCTCCTCCCAAGACCTATAACACTGCACTGGAGCAGTTTACAGCAAATTGTAAAGTGGTCTTGATGAGGATTAGCTCCTCCAAATCCAAGGCTATTATTCTTGACCAGAAAAAGGCGGCGTCTTCCATTCAGATTGGAGGAAAGTTCCTGAATCAAGTGAAGAAGTTCAAGTATCTCGGGGTCCTATGAAGGGAGAATGGAGTAGGAGACTGATAAAGTGAACAGTGTAAGAAACACAGCACCTTTCTGTTGTGGTCAAGAGAGTGCTGAGACAAAAGGCAAAGTTTTCAATTGACCGGTTGGTCTACATACCTACTCTCACCTATGGTCATGAAATCGGGATCATGCTCACAAGAACAGATCCCCAGATACTAGCGGCTTAAATGACCTTTGATGGCTGGGCTCTGTCTTAGAGATAAAGCAGGGAGCTCAGTCATCCAAGAGAGGTTCGGAGTAGAGCCGCACCTCCTCCACATGTAGAGAGCAGAGGTTGCTTGGACATCTTTTTCAAATGCCTCCTGATACTTCCATCAGGAGGTGTTTTAGACACGCCCCACCTGGAGGAGGTCCATGAGACGACCCAGGACTACGAAACCGCATGGAAGTGAGCCATTGGAAATATTATTAAAGGCTGAGTTGGCTACATATTCCTAATTTAAAGATATTTAACCAAGACCAATAAAACTGTTGTATATTTAAAGTAATTTAGCAGATTTAAGCTTTCTACAGTACAACCTGAAAACTAGGAGTCTTGAAACCGTGTAATTAATCCTTATTATTTCTGTCCTTAAAAGTAATATCTTTTAATATGGAAAATTGAATTGGATGTGCATAATTTTTTGCATTTAGATGGAGTGACTCTGTGTAGCCCTCAAATAATCAACTCGTTAAAGAACTACTGTTAAAATTGTCTCAATCTAAAGTCTGGCAAAAACAAGCCAACAAACAAAAAAAAAGATACTGAATCTCAATCCTGTCTTGGTTCTAAACCTTGGATGAGGGAAACTTACATTTTGTCCTTGCAGGGAGATTTTCTCATCCCAGTAATATCAGTTGAAGTGTCACATCCTCACCAGCTGGGGTGATGGGTAGTGATTCACTCACTCATACACATTTGCACACATTTTCATCTTGCTAGAGGACCATGTGTTGACTTCGATTGATAATCAGTCATTTTCAACCATTTTCTATGCCTTAACCTTGATAACAACCCTAACCTAACCGTTACCAGTGCATACTTACCTCTAATCCGGACCTAAATTCAATTCACACCTTATTTCAAAACTCTGGTTAGAAAAAAAAACATGAGGTGAGGACCAGCAAAGAGCCCTCACTTTGGTACAAACAGTCCTCAGTTTGACAGAAATAAAAAACCCAACAACAAATAATCTGATGCCAAAGCATGAGCACACACATACACAAACCTTTAAACACAATTAGATTTGCCCTGAAAGAGTTTTTGAAAGTGTCTAATCATCTCCTTAGCTGGTTTACAATAACATTTTTCTGTTCTTTGTTTAGCTAATCCCCAGCCACATAATTAACAAAATGTTGTATAATTGAATTTGGAGTAGTAAACAGATGGCCTCCCCTGATAAATTGAGAAATACTGTTTATGTTTCGCACTGTAAATTCTTAGGGGCCTTTTGTTGTTTTGTATACTCTTCAACATTTCTTTTATCACGAGAACACATTATTTTAGGTTATATTGCCAATCTTTCTTTCCCACTTTTCTTTTTGAAGGAGAGCTTTTTATCCTTTAAGGACACAGTTACAGTTTGTTCACTCTTGTCGACTAAGAGCCATTTAATGATAACAGTTGGTTCGGTTTGGTAATAATAGGGTTGATGAGGTCACAGACGTCTAAATTATTTTTAGGTTATTTGGTTTCTTCTCTCAGAAAAAACAAACAAAACAAACAAACTCAAGTCGGGACAACCAAATACTTGATGCTATGGCTGTTCTACAGTAAGGCTATGTTCCATGTTATTAGAAAACATGGACATTTTGATTCTATCAGTAATATGTTTCTGGTTAATATTTAAGATAAAAGCTTTTTACAAAAGATAGTTTAAAGTTGCATAGGGCTTCATGCTTCGATCAGTGTGTTCAAGGGCAGCTGAGGCTACAGTTTAGCTTGCCACCATCACTGTGTGAATGTGTGAATAGGTTAATGACTGAATGTAGGCCTAAGGTAAATAAGTACAGGTCTTTTACCATTTATCCCTTTAACACCAAGTGTATCATACTTGATACATGATTTTTGAGACCTGGACATCATAGGAGTAATATTTTTATTCTTGAAAAACGTTACTTACACAATCAAACAAACACAGTGAACTGAAAATCCATAGTAAATTGCACAAAAATGTCTTATGTATTACAAGTGGTATAAAATACTTATTTAATTTAAATTATTCAAATGGAAGTTTTTTTTTCATCTGTCAGAATGTTCAGTCACAGTTCTACTTTAAAAATTAGTTTTTCTGATAAATTTCACCCTGCCACATTTCGAAGTGCATCCAAAGTGTTATCATTGGCTGCAAGCCGATATATGCCAAAATTTCTGTTTTAACAAACATATGAGAATCCACCTTCTACAGCTCCATCTTAAATTGTTTGGGTCCGACAAAAAAGACAAAAACAACAAAACAAAAAAACAGGTGGGCCAATAACATTTCAATATTTTGGTTTGTGGCAGGACATATAGCGATGATGGATATAAGAGCTGCCAAGTATACAACCAAGCCAGAATAATAATAATCATAGCACAGTAGCAGGATGTACGCATCGCTGATGCTATCACATCTGTTTTGTCACAATTCACTTTTGTCACAATTTCATCTTTAAAACAGGAACAACAATAAAGTTAAAGCATACATTGTTGTAGTTTCTCCTCACATCTGCTAATATTTCATTTGGTGCCATGATTGGCTAAAATCAAACTTTGGTAGGTGGGCTCCAGGTGTCACTTCTCCCAGTTAGCTCAAAAGGTTCTCCTGGATGTTTTTTTCTTTCCCCGACCAGATTTGATGGGAGCAGTCCAAAATGTATGTGTAGAACTAAACCTGAGCTCTACACATTATCAATCAGACCATTATGTCTGTTTTCATAAGGTTCCAGTTGGTACTTCTATAAGAAACTTTATTGAAAATTATTTTCGGAGTAAAGTCATACACAGGGAGAGAAAGAGGTAGAGACAAGAAATGCCGCATGAAGGGAGAAAATAAAACAAAACAGCAAAAATCGTCAACACAGAAGATTTACAATAACTCCTAGAAGTCTGCTTCCACGCCTGTATGAGATAAGAGGGAAAGAAAACAGAGATAATAAAAACTGCAGAAAGAAGATAGCACACAACCAAAGTAAACATAAAAAAAAGCTTAGAGAGCAGCAGATATCCCTTAGATATCCAAGGCAAAATCTATGCTGTTTACACAATATTATTCAGGGTGACATATATATTTACTGTAGCTGCAGCTTAGTATTTAGTATGAGTGTGTATCTGTAAACACCTGGGAACCAAATTACTGTGGTATGTATGCAAAAGGGCTCAGTCCCTGAGGGGCCGGACCCCAAAGGGCATAGTGCAGAGGTCCAAAGGGGCTGCAGCAGTGAGCCCATGGTAGACCAGGATGAGAGCCAAGGGGTACTAGGTCTGGGAGACCCAGGTGACCAGGAATGGGAGAGCGGCCACCAAAGTACCCAACCCCCAGTTAAGAAACATCAGCATGCCAGCAGACAGGCACTTGTCACAGACAGGGAGCATAAGAAGGGGTAGGAGGCAGGCCCCACTTATACTTGGGTCCTAGGATGTTCAGAAGGTGGCGTGGGAGAGGCAAACACCCTAACTGACAGGTAGACAAAGATAACTTCTAATTCATCCAGTCACATTCACATAATCCCTCCCTTAGCCCCATGCGGACATACACAAGCCATCACACTAAACACTAAACATATTCTCACACTCCTCATAAATAGTGTATGTATGAGGAGGGAAAAGTTTCACAGACCTAGGAGGACATACCTAGACCCACAAGTGTGGGAAGCGGGCAGGCAAAAAAAAGAGGGGCAGGGACCAAGTGCACAAAAGGCACAAAAGCGCATGTACTTCTTGCAGAGGATGAGGAGAGCCCACCTGCCCCACCCATCCTCACCACCTTCTACAGAAGCACCATAGAGAGCGTTCTGACCAGCCGTCTCACTGTGTGCTGTGGAGGCTGCAGCGTCTTAGACTTAGAGTGGCAAAAACAGCAGAGAGGATATCGGGGCTCCTCTTCCCTCCATTAAAGACGTTTCATCCCAGCACTGCGTGTCCCAAGCCTGTAACATTTTCAATGACCCCTCACCCCCCCAACATGGACTGTTCTCTCTGCTGCCTTCTGAAAAGAGACTTCCAAGCATCCGATGCAGGTTCAGCAGATTCCAGAACAGTTTCTTCCCTACTGCCATTAGACTGATGAGAGTTGTGTAAAATTGGATAAAAAAAAAAAAACCTGAATGTTGGAACTGTAACTAATATAAAGTCGTATGTTTACATTATCACTGCTATCACTGATCATGGCTGCACTTAAAAAAAAAAAATCTTGAGAGCTGTACTGAATGAAATTTCTATTTGTATACACTTTGTGTAAACAAAATTATAATAAAGTGTGTCTAAGTCTAAGTGCCAACAATTGGAGGAGAGCAGCAGGGTAGTCAGGGACTAGCCCCAAACACCACCCCAGACCCACCACTAGGGGGGACAACCCACCCCTAGGAGGGCAATCCCCGGACAACTCCGGACACAGCCCCTCCACAGCATCCCCCCAGAAACCACACGCCCCCATAGATGGCAGAAACGGTAGCCAACTTGCCGAAGGGCACAGCTACTCAATGCCACTCCAGGCCCCCACACCCATATGGTCCTCTTATACCCATGGCTGCAAGGCAATTGCACCCCAGGTAGTTCACCCCCCTAGGCCAAGTTGCAGGGCACGCCAGCCCAGTTGCCAGACACGCTCCAGCATCCTCTCTCTCGACTGAAGGCACAGGCCATGCACAGGGTCAGGACAGGCAGTATGGCAGACCCTTACCACAAGCTGAGATGCATCCGGGCATGGTGGTCTTATCCCACCTGCATGCAAGGATGGGACCAAATCCTCCAATATCCAAGACAACACCCAAGGAACCAGCATCCACCATCTCGGCAGACAGACCTGACTTTAAAGCCATAATATGACAACTACTTAACTTAAACTATTACCCCCCTATAGTTCAAGTTAGAATTTAAGGACAGAATTTCTGCAAGGAGCAGCTAGGAAAATGTTTAACTATGCGAACCGAACCGCTGTGGAAAACATGGCGAAAAAGAAATAGCTCCTAATGGCGATGATTCACAAATGTAAACAGCCAGAGAAATCCAGTGATTTAGCCCATATATATCACCACTATCAACACACTGTGAAAAAACTCCAGGAAAGAAATTACTGTCGCTCTCATACGGCTTGAAGATGCTTTGATAAAGTTATAAGCGGCTGTGTTTTCTACTAGCTTGTGTAGTGTGGTGTTGTCAGTTTGCTCTTTGTGTATAAATGCTGCAGACGCTGTGACTGACGGCTCATTTTCTGCACGGAATGGTATAATGACCCCACGGAGGTCCTGCATGGGGTTTTGGTTGATTAGACTTTTATATATATATATTCCCCCCCCTAATTGAAATGTCTTTAAATACACATTAACATGAAATTATCACACTGTGGGCATCAATCTGGCCTCTAAGTTACCAATGTGTGGCCATGGGTAGGAATTTTGCATATACTACAGTAGCATCGTAAACTTAGTAGAGCTTAATCAAGGTCTGATCCAGATCACGCTACAAATGAAAAACTCTATAGTTAGCATAAAGAAGGAGCCTTTTGAGGATTTAAGACTTGACATGTGAAAACTGTGTATATACAAATAAATGTAAACTGTGCATTTGGATCTTGGCACCTTTATTTGAACATAACAATTAAGGGGTAATTAAGCAAACCTGGGGGAAAACCAATTAAGGTGTAATTTAGCACACACCAAATTTCCCCATTCACAAACCTGCATTCAGATATGCAAGTAGATGTAAATGAGCTCCAGATTTATGATTCTTCATGCAATCAGGATCAATGTATTCACACCAGAACAAGAGGAATTTATTAAAACCTGTGTTGGAGATGCTGTAAATGAGCATGAGAAAAAAAACAATGAGTTTTTTCATGACTTTTCAACTAATTAGAATAGTGCAGAAACAATTAGACAGGTCTTAGACATTATTTTCAAAGAATACAATTCTAGTTAGGATCAGGGTGACAGGGCCTTTTTAAACTTGACATATGTTTTTACTCATACAGCTAAAATATACACAGAGGCACCAAGGTTTTTTGTAGGAGACTGAAAATGTATTTCTACGAGCAAAAAACAGGAAGCCAATCAGTTTAACCACTTATAAGTGATGATGACTTAAAGGCCATAATGATGATGATGTCTTCTCAGCATCCCTTGAGGCTAATTGAGTTTGTACCCTTTTAAAGGGGCGCAGGCTCAATAAGTATCATGCGGGTCAAAAGTGAGGCACTAAAATTTATTTAGTGTCTGCTTTATCTCCTTTATCACCTGTGAATAGTTGATGCACACAGATCTAAACGCAAACCAACTGAGTGGAAAAACAAAGTGCAACCTGGTTATATCTGGTTAGGATAAACAAAACTAAGGAATAAATTACACAGTCATAATATCTGCAGTAAATCCGAGAAAATGTTGCACAAATGCCCTGTTATTAATTTTAAACTTTTGTCATCCAATAGATAATTGGAGGATTTTCAGACATTTTACGAAATAGGATTTCATTATGCAGCGTAGACAAAAATTATATAAGTAAGAGTAGCACTACTTATACCTTCCTTTATTCATGGAAAGGTAGAAAGTAGCAAAAAATGACTCGAGTAAAATTAAAAAAGCACCTGTTAGTATGGCTACTCGAGTAATGAGTAATTGTTGGCACATAACTTAGGATTTAATGTTTGAAATTATGTAATTAGACTGAAAGTTACATGCTAATTCAGGAATTTCATGGTATAAAACAAAAATAAAATACAAATAAATAACATTATAAAAAACTAGCAAATTCAAGCACACAAAACACTGTTTCAGCTTATATTTTAACATAAACATATAGAAACCAATTTGTATATCTTTTTATAACATATGAGCAATGCATATATGTTATAAAGGATACAGAAACCAGTGAACTTATCTATTGTTGTATCAAATCAAAGCTATGTAAAGGCCTAAAATCCTATAATTAGAAATGTTTATTGAGCTTACTGTAGATTGAAATTTATATCAGATTTTCAAACAATGAGTCTAAAACAAATATTCTTATTTGAGAAAAGTAAACTGATGTCCAACATTTCATATTTAAAAAAAACCCCTGCTTTTTAGCCTAAAGGCACGTCATTGACAATTGTGTTTAAAAAAACAAAAAAGAAAAAACATGTAGTCTTTAGTGAAATCATTAAATTTGAAATATGTGCAGAATTGGTAATAAGATATCAGTCAGTTCTACATTTTTAGGGAGCTTTTTAACAATTCTAGTGTAAAAACAAGCTTGTACACAATGTATAGGATCACAATATCAATCTTTGCAAAACTGTAATTCCAAAAGACATATTTTAGTTATTGAATATTATACTTCAATTGGAATATTTGCTAATTTTCCATGTCAGTAATATTCTTGGCTTTCAATGTCTATAGAGCTAAAGCTCATGGGAAACTTTGGGGATATAAATTAGAAGAATAATGTAAGTTAATGGGCGGCATAATCATTCAAATGTTCAGCAATAGAATCACAACTAAATGTTGTTCTGATGCCATGTGCTGTAGATTCAACATTCATGTTTATAAATGTATATTTTCACTGAGGAATACAAAGTGATTTACATTATTTCACAAAGCTGCATACTTTTTTATAAAACAATACCCTGTAGAAAAAAAAAATCAATTGTTTTTTTTTTTTTACTTGATTCTAAACAAAATGTTTTTTTTTTCTTTTCCTAAATAATTAAACTGTGTTGACAAGCAATGCAGAGTTGGTTCATAAAATGAGGAAACTCACCTTTAATATCAGATCTGGTTACTGGAAACAAAAACTCCTCTGGGTTTTTATTTCCAGTAACATGAAATAAGTTCTTTATGTTGCATTTGCTTGTTTGTAGCTGGTCTCAACTGGTCATCTGTCTGATTAGATTTCCTCTAACTCCCTGACAGAACACCACCATGGACCTTATTATAGAGCTGTTTGCTCTGTAATCAACCAGAGCTGAACGCCCACCAGTATAAAAAAAACCCATCATGGAACCAGAGGGCTTGATTATTAATGTCTCTTTTTCAGACACTTAGTTGCTCTTTTTGCTATTTCTCTTTTGTCTAATTATTTTGGAGGCTCCATAAATCTCTTATGTTCCCTTTTCTTCTGATCTCTTCTCCCCTTTTGCTAAGGAGTTTAACACTTTCCTATTTTAATTTAGCTGTTGATTAGAAATGAATATTTTCATCAAATTACATTTCATGCAAACATAAATGAATGTAAGTGCTCTACATTATTATACATCATGTTCTGTAAAGAGAACAGATCTTTTCTTCTTTATATACTAGTTATTTGGCCAGTTTTCAGTCTCTCAGAGTAATATGAAGAGATTTAATGTTGTGCTTTAATCTTGAATCTTTATTTCTCATTTTTATTCTAAACCTAAATGCTTTATAGGGTGTTTTGGGATCATCATGATGTTAAATGATCCACTTTAAAATTTATAGTATTCCATTAGTTCTTGAAATGAAGCAAAATTCTCCCGGAATCGATGGCTGCTGTCATGGCACAAAAAAAAATAAAAAAAGCACATTTCCAGGAAGTAAATGAGTGAGTTGGAATTGTCAAATGGTAGTTTGTGTGTTTATTGTTGGGCATTCCTCGTGAAGAAGGTGGTGTGTTCAGTCTGAAAGCAAAAAAAGCAAAAGTGAAAACTGCGATATAATAAACCAAAATGACCAGAGCAGTTTTTACAGAAAAGAGTGTTTTCAACTGAAACATTCTCATACTTGTATTAAGATAAAAGATACCAAATCTAAATATCCATTTACTCTACTTTTAGAATAAAGTTAGGAGATTTCTGTAAAAGTAGTGCAGATCCTTCTACTTATAACAATGAAAGTGTACAGAAACTAGCATTGGCTGGTATTGCTGCTTTATGCTTATCCACAAGGGAGAAGATAGCCATCAAACAGCTCCAGATTTAAAGTCGTAGGGAAACGGATGTTCCAACCGTTGCATTTCTGAATTCCCCCGAGTGGTGCCTGATTTTACACGAGTGAATAAAGTGAATGTGATAGGCTGTTTATCAAGGGGGCCGGATTGTTGTGACGGAAGGTTCGCAAGCAGTTTGGTTGTGGTCGGTTTGTTGGAAGCATCTTGCTAACCAGTTGGCAACTTAGTGCTAGTAGGTTCCCAATGGGAAATTACATTGGGACCATGTATCACTAAGCAACTACACTGTCAAGGAACGCTATGGACAGCAGAAACATGCAAAAGGAGGAGAGTTTTG
>NW_015151121.1:105967-157042 GCF_000732505.1 Cyprinodon variegatus
GTATTTCCCCCACAGACCACCAGGGCGGCCGAGAATACCTTTGTTCAACCTGAAATGACTCATTTAGTCATCCATAACGTTATGGAACACATTGATTAACTGAAAAATGTTGCATAGTGTCCCTTTAAGACAGGATTTTTTTTTTAAATAGAAATTTTATACATTTTGGGACAAAATAGTCTGATAAAGAGTACATTTATATATATCTTTAAGCCAGAATGATTTGACATTTAAATATGATTTCCCTGCAACTTTAACAAAAATCACCCAATCAGTGATGGACCAGAACTCCTTACAACCCTAACTTATTCCCTTTTTTGCTTTCTCTCCATGTCTCACTGAAGCAGGTTAATTTCTGTTTTTGTTTTTGAATGAATGGCTCATTGGAGATGGTGGTATTACGTAGCCTTTACCAGCTTGTCATTTGGAAACACTGACTATTTAGCTGCTTTTTAGAAAAGTCAGCACAGTGCACACATCTCAAGTTCTAAGAGTGACAGTTCCTGAGCCCTGATGCTGTTGTTGTAAACTCTCTGTCACAGTACTTTGAGGTCCTGATGGGGATGGATTTAAAAGTCAAGCGTGTTAAATATAACATCATTTAAAAGCAAATGGCAAATTATGTTTGTAAAACTGCACATATTAACGATTTAAAACTTTAAATCTTAATTTCAGTGTTTTTTGCTATGATGATAGAAGATTCAACAGCGGGTGGACATTTCAGTTAGTGGCACTAATGCACTAAATGCTGCTTGCCAATATAAAAACATAGGGAGTATGAGCTGATGAGTTTAAGTTCAAGATGGTGCAGTACTTCATAATCAGTGGTTTAACTACTGGGGATTCACCACAACTTTTAATCATGACTCAAAGTTTGGGTTTGAAAATAGAGACATTTTTAGAGAAAAAATAGAGACCAGAATAGTCCATTAAAGATCCTGTTGGTTTATGATTTCAAAGTTGCCGTTAATATTTCCAACATAACATCAAGTATCTAAGGTACCTGACTTTTCTTTAATGTTATGATGGAATGCTAATCTAAATGTTGATACCATTAAAGCAAAGTTAGTGTTTTTACTTTTGTATTTTTTTTATTTCAACAAAATTTGGGTTTTCTGATAGACTGTTAGAAAACACTGGGAATAAAACTAGAACCATAATTAAACCTTTTTTTTTAATTAGTACCAGAAAATAGACTTTTGTCTTGTCTCCCAAACTGCTCATATTTTCCTTCTCCTGACAGTTAGTCATGCTGCCTGTCTGGTATGTAACTGTAGATGATTCGCTTCCTAAATCATTGCCATTAATCTTCCTTTTATCAGTCATTTGTGCCAAGGGACAATCTGAATTCATATTGACTTTGGAACGACTCATCTGTGATGAATAATGCATGTTCTACAAATTTTTTTTGTTTTTTTTTTCTGTCAAGAGACAGGTGAAAGAATAACCTCATCCTGAGCTGTCACCTCCTGAGAATTCCTAAGACTGGAAATGAGAGATTCGTCTGACTTTGGTCTTCAGCAAATACAGAAGGTGCCTCAACGTGACATTTGATAGAGGCAAGAATGTGCATTATACGGATATTTGCTGCGGTTTGCCAAGATACCATAGCTGGATTATTGGCTTTGAGCCCTCCACTTTTAATTTGGAATATTTTGATATAAATTTCTATTTGTCTGTCTTTCCTTTTTCTGGCAACACTTAATTGTCCAGTTTTTAGTTTGCTTCAAAGTTTTCACCCTAATTAATGCATGATAGCAGTCGTTTCTTAAACTCCAAGTCAAAACTGCTGAAACTGAAATAAGAAGTTTCCTACAGAGGTGCTGACTTACAGAGTTCATACACCCTGCAGGTACTCTGAGAAGTGCCAGCTCCTCTGACAAATAGTTGCTGGGTATTTGATAGATTAACAGCAGCTGAGCAGGGTGCAAAATACATGAGATCTGCATTGCTTAGAAGACGGGAAGGGAAAAAAAATCGTATTTCCTTTGGCAGACTTGGCCTTGATTAGCATTAAGGTGGCCTGGAGACGTGACGTCAGAGGCAGCTAATCAATGCCAACACTCACACACACACAAACACAAAGATTTCCACATGCTTACATCGTTCCTTTCCCTACGTAATCTGCCTCCTTTAACTGTCTGATCTTTCCTATGTTGTTCTGTTCAGATTCCAGCTCGTAGGTCTTGAGATAAAGAATTATCAAAGTGCAATGACTTCATTTATCACAATCTCACCAAGCTTTTTCATGCCCTGCTATGCCAACGAGAGCAGAAGAAAAGCAGTATTTTGATTGCTTGCCAGATTTCTACCGTCCCGAGCTCTCTTTACATTTACAGCAAGACCCAGATTAATGTCCTCTAGATTGTTTACAGTTAAAAAAATTAAATAGTTAGAAATATAGTTGTTTTAGTAGGTGTTTTTTTTTATATTTCACCAATGTTTTATTTGTTTGTCACCACATTTAGGAGCAAATTAGAAGTCAGTAAAGCGCATACAGTAGGGAATGGTCAGCCCTTACCAAAAATCTGTTTATATGACACCATTTTAGTGTTGTGCAATTTTAATAGCGGATAATGCATCTTTTAATTAAGTAGGACTGGAAGTGATAGTTTATTAATAGTTCATTCAAATCAAGGGAAAATAAAATATGATTAGTTGTTAAATGATAATAACAAAACTCTGCTTATTCACCAGGATCTTTAGTGTTGTCATTCACCAATTTACTAATTAAGACTATGGTTATCAGCAGAGTTACTAATCATTAGCCAAAGCATAAGCAGCCTCTGTTTCTTCAAGCGTTAACCATAAAGGTGGATAGATCTGGCTAAGTCGTTCGCTGTACAAATAATCACAGACAACCATGGGTTAAAAAATATTGGTACCTTTATTGGCTAATAATCCTTTTGACAGTATTATTGTATGTAATAACTACGCAAACACTGCACACTACTGTAAATGAGCACAAGGTACATGAAAAGCTAATAAAAAGGGAGAAAGGAGATCTAAGAATGTTACTAAATGATGTTCATGCTGCAGATAAATGAGAATAGCAACTTATGCTGAGATCTTACCTGGAATGAAAAAGTGAAGCTTCATTCAGTTTTACTGTGAATAATAAACAGTGACTCAGAAAGGAATTTAAATGTAGCAGCACTAGAGCAAAATGGGTTAGCTCATAAGAAATCAGAAAACCTGGCTAGAGTACGAGTAGTAGCGAGCAGAGACAAAGAGTTGTAAAACTCGGATGGCTGCCGCAATGTACTGTACAGTATATGGATGGCTGAAGATTAGGTAGCTTGAAGCTAACAATGCTAGCCAAATCCAACATTTGTACGCTGACGCTTTAGACAAAGTGGACAATAAACAGGGACAGAAACACACAGCGCTTGCAGAGTAGTGGTCACCGTTACAGGTGAATAGTTGGAGAGTGAATTGGTGGCTGTTTCTAAATTCACAAGAACGCGAGTATGGACTTGTGTCCTCGCCAAGTATGTTCTTGGGAAGAACACAAAAAAGTGTGGACTTGGTGAGAACGGGAGCATGCAGCATAAATATGGGTCAATTGAAACAGAAGCGTACTCGTGACGACACCACACACTCGGCTAGTCTGGAGTTGCTTTTCACCTCCTGTTATTTATAGTATTGAGATAATATAAAATTCTGCCTTTTCTCATTTAGTGGGGGAATAATAATTAACACAGTCAGATTAACACAAATCAAATGACCATTTTGTCAAATAAATCAAAAATATCGCTATCATAGCCAGCAATCCTTCTCACATGGCTATGCCAAGAGAGGGCTGCTGTCGTAGCTCCGCTGATTGCTGCGGTTCTCTTAACTTCGGAACTTTTTTTTTTTTAAATTATGCATTAAATCTGTAAATGGGCCATATAGTGATGCTTAAAAGTATAATGTAGGTAAAATGATCCTAAAACATACTTTTATTGAACAACAGAAACAGAAAAGAGAACTTTTAACCTAATTAGACTTACACTTAGACAGATTTATTTTGTCATTTTGTATACACAAGTGTAAACAAAAAGAAATTAATTTAGAACAGCTCTCTAGACAATTTCATTTTTTAAAGTTCAGCCTTGATAAGGTAATCAGCAGTTGTTGATCTGCAACTACTGCCTCCAGCTCCTGAAACACTCGCTTCTCCTGGCTCAGGGGAGGAAGAGGATGATGAACACGATGATGTGAGGGTGGTAGCCCCCTTGGGTTGTAGAGGCTGCCATGGTTGAAGCAGCAGTGGTGCCATCGGCTGGTTTCGCAGCGTCAGATGATGCTGGAGAAGGTGTGAAAGCCAGAGGGGGCCGGGAGGAGCCGACTGGGGATGTTTTCAGCATTTGGCAGGAAAGCATCTACAGTGTTCTCCTCATTTTCACCTGCAGAGGGCTGTGCTTCTCCTCTAAATTCTGAAGATTGCCTGTCGATTGCCATTCATCCATTCCACCTAATACTCTGAGCTCTGTGAGCGCTCCATTGAAAGGAGATGGAGGAGACTCAACCGCGACCTCCGACATAAAACTCTCCTCCTCTTGCATGTTTCCACTGTCCATAGCGTTCCTTGACAGGGTCATTTTTTAAGTCACCAATTTAGTGCTACTTGGTCCCAATGGAATTTCCATTGGGAACCTACTAGCACTAAGCTGCTAACTGGTTAACAACGATGCTTCTGAGAAACCGGCCATAATCAAACTTGCTTGCGAACCTTCCCCCACAACAATCCCGCCCTCCTGATAAACGACCAATTGCATTCACTTTATTCACTCGTGTAAAGTCGTGCACCACTCGGGAGAATTCGGAACTGCAACGGTTGAGACGACCATTTCCCTACAACTTTAAAGCCATTTGCAGTTGAATTAAAAAGCTTCTTTAAAATAAAACACAATACATTCAAAAATATCTATTCTACTGTAGCTTTGCCCAAGCTTAGTACCTCAATAAGCACCATATGGCTTGGTGGTAAGAGAGGACGATATTTGGTTCAGTTCGGCTCGGGAACCCAATCTACTTGTCCAACTGGCAGCTCTTGTAAAGACTTGAATTAAAGACTTTAATTATTCCATGTAAGACAACAGGAGAAGATCTGCAGGGCTTAATTTGATCACTCACAGCAGCTATGTGAAGATGTCTCCTCAGAGTGGTGACTGATGGCTTAGTAGCAACAGCTCAGACAGGCAGCAGCACAGCATCAAAACAGTTCAGCGCTGCCTAGTGGCATCTCAGCAAACAGTCGGCCAGAACTGTTCCATAGCCGGCACAGGACGGGTCAACCAGGCAAAAAACTGGATAGTTTTTCTCACCTTCCTCAGAGCAGACAGGATCATGATGAGAAAGACACTAGTCAGAAGGCAAAAAATCAGACTTCTCTCCGGAGGGAGTGGCCACGTAAGATGGCTTCATCTGATCTGTGTCTCGCCTATCAGGGGCAACAGGGCAAAGAGGAAGGGAGTCGGCTGCATCATTGACGCTTCGTTATAGACATTTGATCTTCAACACTAGATTAATTTTGCATGTCAAATCCTGCTCCCCTGAAAGTGCAGAATGAAATGCCAGATCATGTATTTTTTCAACACTTATGGCACATCTAACCTCAACCTCTGCAGTGATGCTAAATGTAAATCTAGTCACTGTAGACAAGCTTAGGATGTCAGATTCATACCCCACCCATTTTAGATGGTTCAATGCTGCATGGCATGTTTGCTTCAGGGGTCTAAAATTGTTATTTTCAAAAAAAAAAAGCTCCACTGTCCTTATAGTGTAGTGGTTAAGGGTTTGACTGTAGTGAGCTTGACTTGGGTTTGAATTTTGATGGCATCAGGAAGAACATCTGGATATTACATTTTTACCAACCTGTCAAAATTACTTACTGTGGCGACCCCTGAATATAAGAGTAGGATACAAACACAATTTTTCAACAGCTCTTTTTTTTGTTCCACAGGCTGGTAAACACATGCATAAAGAGTGGATTGACATTCTGCCAGTTGAGCTTTAGTCAGAGTTAAATTGAGGCAATAGGTGTTTGAATAAAGCCATGCTGTTCAGCAAGAGTGTTGCTGATTGGTTGGGTTGAGATCAAATAGTACTTCAGTTATTCAGAGTTACGTTGAATCATACTGTGAGGTTCTTACTTTTGATGGGATAACAGGAGACAAACAACTTTATAGGCACAGACTTCCAGCTCATATAAATAAAGGTGTAAGTGCAATAAATGGAAATCTTTTTTTTTTTTTACCTTATTTTTAATATTACTCTTCAGTTCAGTTAGTTTAATCAATAAATTGTAATCATAGTACAGTTCTATCAATGCTGTTAGTATATTTACTGGTATTTGTTGTAATATTTTATTTAAACGAAATGAAATCTTTAAAAGAAAGTTCTAAAAGTCTGATTTAAGAGAAACATACTCATACAGTAAAGCCAATGTAGCTGCCATGTTAAAGTTGTTTAAATCTTTATCAGTAATGCAACAGATGGGGATTCCATTCCTGGTTACTTCTGACTGTCGTACACCCTAAATATGAAAGCAGCTGGGAGAGAAAAAATGCTCAATAAATTAATAAGTTTAGTCTAGTTGCAAATTATACACATTTTCAAGAAGTCTACAGCAAATAGATTTGATTTAAATCTACTGTTTACTGGTCAGAATTAGACATGTAGTAGATGCTGTAAAATAATTTATCATCTGGTACGTCATTCTGCACATTCAGGGACCAGATGTGTAAAGGTGACCCAGAAAATAAATTCTATAGATGTGTTTCTTTGGGCATTGGATATGGTAGGATAATTAAACAAGTATCTGCACCTGTCTTTCACGTCTTTATATGTAAAAAAAAAAAAAAAAAAAAAAGCCAGTTCAAGACATTCAAATATTGATCTTATTGGTACGATGCGTAGGCATCTCTAATATATTATTAACCAATAGAGCTAGTCAGACGTCATAGGTTTAGTGGGTATGAACTACATTATGTAATATCACATTAAAAGCCTAAGACACATTAAGGCTTGGCTGGAGCATGACAAAATTCATCACAGTTCAAGGGCTTGAAAGACATTTACAAGGCACTTAAGATGGTGTCATATGTCAGCTTGCATACTTGACCGAAGGACTCAATGTCATTGCCTGTACGTCCATCAGAAGCCTTCATTTCAGTAAGGCTTCACCCTGATGTCAAAAATTTAATAAAAGATTTTGCCAAACAAACCAGCAACAAGAGATCATCAACATTTACATATAATGTAACTGTTTACATTATATGAAAAAAATGCCATGTGCTGATAGTCTATTCAAACGATGGGATATTGTTTGATATTGCAGAAGATTATGTTTACAATCATATGTTTTCCTAAGATTTAGAAAAAATAAGTTTTATGCTTTTGACTCTAAAGTTCTCCAATAGATACTTTAGATCAAGGGTCAGCAAGACAGCGCCCACGGCTACCAGGGGCCCCTCTAGGAACACATGGGGGGCCCTCAGTGTTTTCTGAAAACAGCACAAATCCCCAGTGGGCTAAGTTTGAGGTTTTAATTCATTCTGTTTCCCTTTTTTAATGACCCTTGCAATTATAAAGATTTCAAAATGATATGTAAAAAAAATAATAAAAAGTTACAAGAAAAAATAAAAATATATTAATGATACCTGAAGTTTAGGTGAACGTTGACTCCTCCATTCATAGGTCAGTAATAGTAGCCCTTCCGATGACTTAGTACTAATAAAGAAGCTCTAAGCCTTAAAAAGATTGATGTCCTTTTGGATAATATATTGATAAAAAAAAAACATGGATATATTTGTGAAGTAAACAACTAATATCTTTTTTGACACAAAGCAATTATTTTCTATGTTGGCTGTTGTGCAGAGGGTGACCAATTTTGCATGTAGAGATGGCATTCTGGTGTTATTCCTCTTATGCAAATATCTACTTTTAAAACAATAGATCAAAAGGGTAAAGCTTTTTGCTGTGTGGATCTCTTCTACTGTGTTTTTGGCAGAAAATATATTTATGGCTGAATAGATAAAAAAATAAGCATATATTGCTCCCATTTGCTGGATTTGGTTAAGGTGATTCAATCTTGTTTATTTGGAATGCAGTGTACCTGTTGTGCTTTGGTGGAGCAGTGGTTGGTGCGCACGGCCCACCTACGGAGGCCTTAGTCCTCCATGCAGCTCACCTGGGTTTGAATCGGACCTGTGGTCCTTTGCTGCATGTCTTCCCCCCTCTCTCGTAACCCCTTTCCTGTTAGCCTACTGTCGAAAAAAACAAGCCACTAGTGCTGTAAATTCTCAAAAAAAGGGAATGCAATGTACCTGAGAATCTAGTGCAGAAACTAAGCACATAGAGCACAACAGCTGCAAGAAATGGAAAACTGTCTACATTTTTATAAATTTTCTCCAAAGAGTGAAAAATATAGTTTGGCAGCCTGAAAACTGACTTTCCATGCACTATAGAAACATTCTACTTTAAGTATGACTCTTTGTCTAAATGCTGCAAATAAACCAAAGGCCTCCTAAGTGCAAACTGAAACCTTTTGGCATTTCTCTTTCTTCTAGTCTCCTTGCATAATACAGAGGACCTCAGTGACAGTTTGCTTCTTTTTCCTCATTCAGATCCGTTCTCCTTATGTTTCATACTGCTTTAATTGCATGTGAGTCAGCTTGACTACCTTGGTGAGTCACATCATTACAGAGCTTTCTCATCCAGACCGCAGCTCTGAGAAGTGTCAGCAGCACATTACTGCATTTTCTGCACAGTCGCTTAAACTTAAGTCGCGCACTCCCACGTATTTGAGAAGCATTTTTTTGTTACCGAGGGGACCGAATTTTAATAAGGAATCTGCCAATCAAAAAAAAAATCCTCTGACTAAATCACAGTGTAAAATTATATTTAGATGAATGAAAAAAATATTCAGCAGCTGAATGTGAGAAAAGAGATCGAACCCGAATTCATTGTTCATTATTCACACCGTTGTTTGGTGTGTTTATGTGGCAAGAAGCTCTCCAAACCACTAATGTCTTTAGATATATTGGATACTCTGAATAGCAATGCATTGGAAAGGACATCATCTTTTGAAATGATTGACATCAGTATGGAATGGTGTCCTAATGGTAAATATTTTCTACAGACTGATAGACATTTAAATGGATTGGATATGGCCTTATAAGGCTTCATATATTGATGGACTGTAGTGTTGCTTCTTTTAAGGCAATTTCTCATGCATATTTGGCTTTACATTGTGTAAAACACAACCAAACTCACCAAAATACCTACTTTGATGGCGATTCTTCAGGAGGTGCATTTGAAGAATTGCACCTGTTGCTTTTTCTCTTAAACCACACAGAAGCAGCAACAATGTGCCTAGTAGTTGAAGCAGAGTGTTTAGTTTCTGAGAAGATATGCAGACCACAAACCCTCAGCTCCAGTCTGTGTTCCACTGGTTTAAATTCAGAGGTCAAATTTCATCATTTGCAGTAACCATTAAAGTTGATTATATTTTAAAAGTTTTATTTTAAGCTTAAAGTCTATGGAACCATTTATACTGGGTTACTTTAGTACTTTATGACTGGAAAAAAATGTTGTTTATGTAGCTCAGTTCTACGATATTCTTGGGTTGGGTGGACATTGATTATATTTAAATGTTGCTGAATATTTTCATTCATCTACTTTCTTTCTCTTTTGCACATTTTCAGCACTTTCTTGCTGTGAATGTTTCCTCTGGAGTCTTTCCTGTTATCTTCTTCATTGATCCTCAGTACTGATGAGAAATTATAGGAGGCAGAGTTTATAGATTTGCTGATTCCTCTCAGTGACCCCCGGGGAACTCTTAATGTCTGCTCTAGTCCAGGTTAATGGGATATATTTACCTTGATTAATTAAAGTAACTGTAATTCACTAATGATAAGTAGTTTAAGCCAATTCCATGTCTTTCCCTATTTTGCCTTTGGCTGCTGTCGGTTTGATCCGTTGCTCACAGTCTGCAGGGATTCGACTAAAACTGAAAGCAAAATGAAATGAACTCTGGAAGAAAAGGGACAGTATATGTTTCTGTCCTCACAGAATGCAATTTACCTGACTTTTAGTTAATATTGACATTCTTTATTTGAGTCCAAGTCCTAGAAAAAAAGAAACCCATTCCAACACTAACTAGACATAAGTTTGTAGACTTTTTTAAAAACTCAATAAAAATAAATAAAAGGCCATTTTCATTTTAATTGTTTCTGTCAAACCATCAATCCTGTCTCGTCCTGGGTATGTATGAGCTCTGATCCATTTTCCTGTTAGTTGTTACTCCCTTGGTGCCTGTTAAGTTTTCTCTTTCTCTAAATGAATCTCCTGCCTTTTGACTGCTGGGCAATGCAGTGGTAATGGAGACATAAATTTCTCCTGAATGCTCAGGGCCTTTGAAGCAGAACGGAAAGGTTGTTTAAAAGCGTAGATCGATGAAGATTCGGTGCGTTTGCTTTAACGAGGAAGAAAATGTGTTAATGTGGAACCTGCTCGATGAACTTGCATTTAGAAAGCTTATTAATTTAAAACAGTTTTTAAAATTGAGACATTTAGTAAACTTACCAATCAGACATTAGTTCCTGACACCTTTGATGTGGCACACCTTTGATAAAACTTTGTAAAGCTATATAAAAGCATCAGTCACTTAAGCTTTGAGCTACAGTAACTGATCTCCTTATTTCCCTTTTGGCTTGGCTCCTTCAGATCTGAAGCCCGTCTCCATCAACTAATCACTTCTTTAGTATTTCTTCTTCCAGTTTTCATCTAGTCCTTAACTCTATTGTGTATTTTAAGACCCATACTCCTTATGATTTCCATATTTTCGCCTAAATACTGACAATGCATTTTTAAATAGGCTATTCAGTGAGTCTGCTGTTGACTCAAAGGAGTGATGTCTAACTAATCATCTATCTGTCTGTCTGTCTGCAGTCAACATTTTAATGAAAAGTAATTTCTCTATTAAATTTATTTCTCTTAATGTCTTAATTTTCATTACAATGTTTCAATTCTGGTTAAAATAGACAAACTTTCTGGATTGTGGTAATTTTAGCATAATTTTATTGCCACATGTTTGGTTCTTTTTTATGTTACACCTTTTTGGGATGTATAGTTTGACCAAAGATCATTATGAGCTGCATTCACATAGTCTGACATCAGATATAGATTCTTTACAAATTCTCACCTTTGACCTTGGAACCCTTTTTATCTATAATCCTATAGAAATTCAATTGATTCAGGGATATAAATATGTTGTTTGACAATGCTTTTTTTTTTTTTTTTTTTTTTTTTTTTTTAGAAAACACACATAGAACAAAACACCATCCTGATCACAGCTGGTTTAGTGAATAAATTGAGAAATATATACAGGAAATAATAAATATTTAGTTGTTGAACTTTTGCCATTGAGGTATGACCTTCCAGGGTCAACATTTTGAATGTAGGAATCCAAAATAACATGCTGCATATAATGCTTTGATGCTTATTTATTATATTGTTTCACTGCATTGCTGAAAATCTGCTTAATAAAAGAAAAGAAAGCTTTAAGGCAAAAACCGACCTCATCATTTCTACAATGCAAAGATGGTTTAACTAATAGTTGTGTGAGTTTTTTTGTCTTTATATATATATTTCTCTTAGCTTTAGTTCATTGTGAGACTAGAGGAAAACCATGATAATATAGTTATATATGGAAGCATTGATCATACCCTTACCGCTGTAACATCAGTGCTATTTCCTTTCATGTCTTGCTTTTGTAGTTCCGATTCACTGATCTTGCTGAAGTTTTGTTCCTCGTCTGACAGTTTCTAAGATTTTTCCAACTTTCTGAGTCTGCAAACATCTTTATTAACCTGAGGCCTTTTTTAAATTCTAATTCTAACACTNTGATCTTGCTGAAGTTTTGTTCCTCGTCTGACAGTTTCTAAGATTTTTCCAACTTTCTGAGTCTGCAAACATCTTTATTAACCTGAGGCCTTTTTTAAATTCTAATTCTAACACTTTAGCTCAGTAATAATGAATTTCTTGCTCTGCCACAGTTGATCTTCCTTTGCTTTATAACTTCATGAAATTGCAAATCCTTATCCAAAACATATCTGTGAAAAAACTCCAGGAAACAGGAAACTATGTAAACCAAATATACTACACTATTTAATAATGAGTTATGTTTAGCATTTTTTTACTATATCTGAGACATAAATTGTAAATTACATACTTAGATTCAGAGAGGCCTCTTGATTTCACCATCTCGGCTTGTAACAGTTCTGTTACAAAAACAAATGTGATAATAGAAGTTTGCACTGAGATGGACAATGAATTCTACACCCTTGATACCAATAAACATGACTTTACAGAGGAGGACTCTATAGAGGTCACACACTGAGAAGATGTAAGGGTTCCACATCCTTCAGCAGATGTAGACTGGATAAGAAAGGTTATGTGTCATATTAATTTAGGAAAGAGGAGATACACTGTGAAGGAGTCTGTGGAGGACCTGGTAGAGTTTTCTTTTATTTTGAAAGTTTGTCAGCAGATAAACTTTATCTTTATATAATGGTTTTTATGCTCTGTCCCTAAGACTGAGATATTTCTGTTTCTCAGATGCCTGTTTGATGGATGTATGTTTCTATCCAGTATAATGATGCTTTAATGATACTCTTCATTATACCCCAAATAAACTGGATATAGCTTTCCATTTCTGGCTGCCATAGGATTTTTTTCCTTTTATTAAAGAAAAATATGTTTGCTTTATATCTATATAAATCTATATAGATGTAAAGCAAAAAATGTTTTCTTTAATAAAAGGTAAAGTTATCTGATTGGTTCTAACAATTTTCCTTGGATTAGTCCCACTTTGGTCCTGCCTTGAAATCAGGCTCTTTCTGTTCCTTTCTAGAATGATTCACCGTGTGTCCAAGTTCATAAAGATTTTACATCACAAAATTTAACTGCATAGTTACTTTGCATGTATCTAGTTAATCTCAGAGTATAGTAATGGAATAAACTAATCTCCTTTTTTGTGCGAAGTAGCTGCTGCTGAGTTGGCCTCTGTGACTGTCCCTTATAAAATCAACCCTGACAAGGACAATTTGCAATATTTATTCATATTCCTAGATCATTGTATTAAACTTGGTGTGTCTTCTTGAGCTTAATTCTGGTGATTTGACACTGTTAGTGCCTTAAAGCTGCAGGCATAGATTTTATCTGCTTGTGTATTGTGTCATTTGGCCGTACTGCAACAGGCTGAACCTGACAGATGGACAGACGCAGGCTCTTGGCACCTTCTGCCCCGTTGCCTCTCTCTATACAGTATGTGTATGTGTGGACCTCATTTATGTCCGCACAAATGTACAGAGCCTTCTCTTCAGGTTGACTTCCTTCAATTATCTTAAATCCAAANATACAGTATGTGTATGTGTGGACCTCATTTATGTCCGCACAAATGTACAGAGCCTTCTCTTCAGGTTGACTTCCTTCAATTATCTTAAATCCAAATATCATCTCTGCAGCACCCCAAAAACGAGAAATTAAACCAGGCCTGGACCTTTTTCACTGACAGTTTTCTCATCAGTTTGAGATCTTCTGGATTCAAATGTATTTGAATATGTCACAGAGATCGCATAGCAAATACATTGTGTGAATATAATGAGTATAATGAGTTTCTAGGAGAGATAAAAGGTTACGATGTAGTTAGTATGCAAGCTGACATATGAGACCATCTTAAATGCTTTGTAAAAGTGATTAGAGTCCTTGAACCTTTATGAATTTTATTGTGCTGCAGCTAAACCTCAGTGTGTTTTATTAGGGTTTTAATAAGATACAACATAACGTAGTGCATAATTATGTTGTGGAAGTCTAATGATTTATGATATATTCAATATTTCCCTGATAACTTGAGTCTTAAACACATTTTTCTTCAGCCCCACCCAGTCAGTAGATTATAAGGCACCTATAGGTGAAAAAGAAAAAAGCTCCAGCTCAGGTAGTCTTGATGCAGACTTCCTGTAAACATCCGTTTCTACATCTTACTTGAACAAGAATTACTAAGAAGAAAATTGACTGTGTACTGGACTTTGACTGGGCCAATCTAACATGCAAATATGCCTTGATCTAACCCAGGGCTCTAATATTAGTCCAATACCCTGATTAGTTTAGATGGATCTCTGCTACAAAACACCTGAGTCAAATAATTAGGTCATTAGCATGACTCTGGAGAACTTGGCTGCATACTGGAGGTAAATAAACCAGTTGTTTGAGGTGTGATGCAGCGGAGCTACTGTACCTCTAAAAGGTGCAAGACACTGATAGTGTTTGAAAGTCTGCCCCAACCCCTATATCCCTCAATCACTTTATAGAGCAGTGAGTATATTGTGGACTTTATAATGAACTCGGTTAATAGACTGTTCGAAAAGATGATCACTACTTTTGGTCCCAGATAGTCATGTACTGTAACTCCACCTCCTTTTGCCATCTTTGTTCTTTCTTGCCGCCCCAACAAATCAATGCTTTGCGAGAAGAGCTCTTGCAAAGCAATCTGGGATATATTTGCTTGTCTAGTAACCATGAATGCTCATCGCTTTTCAAGGTGCATTGTGGGAAATGTTAAGTCCACTACTTTTTTTTTTTTTAACCAGACATTTGAACACTCATCTATAATGGCATAACTACTACCGGTATATAGTGCCATATATAGGGATTAGGGCGGAAGTTGGTGCACAGCCACTGCATTGATCAACCCTGATCTACTAACCAATTGCATCCCTGGGTGTTTTTTTAGCTTTCTGATGCTGCTGGAAGTTAAAACTATACCCTAGTTAGAAACATTATACAGCACTTACAGGATCCTCCCCTAGATTTTTCCCTTTTTTATTTACATCCAACTCTCATCTACCTCTTTTTCCCTACTGAAGTAAATATTCCTTACTGCATGACTCAATTTATTTTCAAACCTTATCATGCTTCATTCCAGTGGTTCTCATTCCTGGTACTCAAGTACCATCCTGAATGATTTCTCCTAAATGCCACACACCTGAAAACAACATGCCTCTGATTAACAGGTCTCTGCAGAGCTTGATGGTCATTTAGGATATTCTGCACTCGTTTGAATCAGGTATGCTGAAACACAAAGACATCTAAAACATGCAGGCAAGCAGTACTTGAGGGGCAGGTTTGAGAACTTCTTTACAACGCAACTCCCTACCTGACCTTTCTGCTGGACATCTTAATGTCCTCTAGGGATTCACAAAACAGCTAGATTTAAACAGCAATTACATTAGACACATGGGGATCCATGATTGCTTCTGCAGATTTTTTTTATTTGATTGCATTTATCAGTATCATAATAACCGGAATTAAACAATAATCCCAGCATTAAAACTATCCAAAAATGTGTATCCTTTTCTTTGCACAGGATGTGTACGTATGCATTGTGTTGTCCTGTTCTATCACATTAAAACCAAATCGATTTATTTAAGTTTAAAGACTGTTTTAAAGACACTGTGTGACAAGTTATTGAAAGAAAAAACCCTATATTGTACTAATGTAATGTAATCTACACGTGTTTGGGGCTGTGAATATATATCATGAAAAATTAGGAGACCACAGTTTTCCCTGTTTGATTTTTTACACTAATTATATTCCTCAGGTAATAAATAAAAAAAAAAAAAAAAAGAAACAAGAGTAGTTTTCTTATAATTATACTTTTAGAGTTTAAAAGTAGGGAAAAAAAATTTCATAAATTATTTCGATTTTGTTTGAGTAAACCACCTATAGAGCTCTTTCCTTTACAAGGTCAGTTGATAAAACCCTGTGTTTACGTTATTAAAGGTTATCATTTTTTGTTCCCTAAAGCAAGACTTTTACTTTTGGGTCTGCTTTAAACCCGTTAAGTCAAATCAACTGCACTGAAGCTTTAAAATATTTCTGACAGTCTCCAAAAATACTATAACAACCACAATAACAATGGAAAAGAAACTAAAGTCTCAGCCACTTGCATCACTCTGTCGAGGATTCAACTTTGCTTTCACCACAGCAGGTCGTTACAGGTTGTGACATTTTCAGCTTTTCCAAAGTCTCCATTAGGGTGTGCTCCAGGCTTATGATTGCACTTCAATCTGAACTTCAGGGAAGAATGTGTGACAAAGAGCACCAAAGGTTTGCAGCGTGGGGCTCAGCATGAATCTGAAGGTCATTCACCAGTGGGTGCCTGTGGATCTTTTTTGTTGGAGTCACTTCAGGTCTGGGTGTGTTATTCTTTTCAACTCTCCTTTCTTCCACAACTCTCTCTAGAAAGGTCAATCCATGCTTGAAGGTTAACATGGTGTTAGAAATTTGGTGGAAGCAAAAAAATAAAAATGAAATACTACCTGGAAAAAAAATAAACTCCTGCTCTGGCTTGTTTCTCTTTTTCTCTTCTGGCAAATGAAGATCTTTGGCAGACTCTTGATGCCTGACTATGTTGTCGTCATGAGGCAGTAGCAAGGTTGTGTAAAGGTTTGGTAAACACAATTAGGCCGGCGACCTGTCTCCCTCAGGGCGTTGGCTGCAATGCTAAGTGGCAGATGCTGCTGGATTGCTTCTGCTAGATGAATAATTTTAGGGTTGGATTTCATCTCAGTCTCTCTTTTTTGATGGAAGGTGATAGTTGTCTGTTGAAGATCTTATCCTAAAAAACTAATTGGCACTGTTTCATATATACTTTAAAAAAGGAGAGGTCAGATAGAATATGTAAGATGTAATATAGTTTGTTTCTTTTAAGCTTGATTATCAGCAGAGCATCTGCTTTTTGTCATGCTTAGATTAACTTTTCCCACCAATATATTTTCATATTCAGTATTTAATGATTAAATTAGAAGGGTGATTTTTTTTTAACCATGCTGCACACTCCTTTTCACAAAATAATTAACTGGTCTTCTCACATTGTGAGGGAATTTTTTTCAGTATATTCTGCTTGGCTTGAGTTTATTTGTTTTCTTTCACTTTTACCAATGTGTTCAGTGTCTTTGCCCTGTTGGCGACCCAGTTTCGGTCGAATGTCAGCAGTTGGACAAATGGCCACACATTTGATCCTAGAATATTTTGGTATATACAGGAGATGATAGTTCGATGGTTCGATGATGGTTTGACTCACTGTCATTTTACAATAAACACATAATATCACCCCTCTATTACAAAACTGGCCAATTTGTCCGCTAATCCGGGACCTCTGTTCTAGTCCTTAACTTCCATCAGTTCTTTTTAGGTGAGACACCTTCAAAGTTTTGACTAAATCCATCTCGCCTGCAAGTAATTGTGCTGACATCCTGTTATAAGTGCATGGGGCCAGAGGGCATTTATTAATTTATCATATCGATGTGTGGAACAGCTGTCATCAAAAATGCACACAGGACTTCTGATGATCCATCAGGAAGTATGGATCTTTAAATGTTCAATGGCGCACTGTTAAATCATGGTCCAATGTAACCCGTAGGATCTCATCTTAGCTTGCAAAGGACCATTCATATCCTGTTTGAAACAAATACAATCTTTCATGTCAGATTAAGAGCAGACAGTATGCAAATGGTGCCAATATACTTTAATGCAGCAATGCATTAAAGGGGTTAAGTGTTCACTGAGTCATTTTCAGGTCTGCAACTCAAAAGCTCCATATGGAGCTGCTCTGATATCTCACAGGTCAAAAATAAAAACAGCATTTTGATCCAAATTGTCTACTTCCTGTGTTGGTAGAACTATAGCCACAAGAGCTGTTTGTAGGTCCTAAAAAGTTACATAAGGGCGTGGGATTTCATAATCATCAGTCAAACCTTGGCTTGGGTCTGATTGGTGTAATGATTCAGAGGGATTTATGAAATGGTTCTGCCATGACCACCGAATGTTGGCCTGGATTCCTATGCTAGTTGGACTCAATCAATTATATTAATCATATTCATTCTGGGTGCAGATCTGATGATTTATGTTGAAGTTTGAGCCAAACATTGAGTCAAAAGTTATTGCCACATTTATCTTGACCACAGTCCATGTCTGAGACCAAATTAGAGCAACTTATCTGTCTGTTGACATAGTTTTAAGTCAGTGAGGCAAATTGGACCAGAGAGGGCCATTTTCGAGTCAAAAATGTGACACCCTGTTCCCAGGAGGTGTGGCATAGTCAAGGCAAGGCAAGTTGCTTTGTATAGCACAATTCCGTACAAGGACAATACAAAGTACTTTACATGATTTGAATTATAAAATAGAGGAAAAATAAAGGCAGAATAAAAGCAAATAAAGACAAATGCAAGATAAAAGCAGGAATTACAAGAAACAAAAACATAACAAATCATTTATACCAACTTTGTCAGTAAATCCCTCAAATTATTACACAAGGTAGCCTTAATGCTGGTTTTGCACGTACATGCTATCACACATCTCTAAGCTTCCAAACTGCCAAGTAACTGCTGATTAAACTATCTGATGAGCAATTTATAACTTTAGATTGAAAATGTCTTGACCATGGATGCTTGCTCCCCTTCTCAAATCCCCAGGAGGAAACAAGAGTTGTTTAAGTTTCTCAATGTTGAAAATCCTGGAAACTTCCTTTCATCTGCCTGTAGTTACTGGAACAAGCATGGTTTCAGCACAAATGTTTTAATTTATTCTTAAACATGACAAATAAATACAGTTTATTCCTTTAGAGGTTCGGTGCCTTTAAATGTTTCTTAATTTATGGTTGTGTCATTTTGTGCTTTACAATATTTTTTTAACATCTGAATTTTCTTTCATCTCAGCTGAACATGTCAAACAATAAACTTTTATCTAACCTGCAGAATGAATCTAGTCAAAGTGTGTAAAAATTTAACATTCATTAGTTGTGAATGTTCAATATATATCTTGGCCAGGAGATGCTATCCTTTCATATTATACTTATTTACAAAACTTGACAGTTTAAATCATCATCATTATTATTATTTTTTATATATATTGGGGTCCAATTTGTAAAAGGGAATCCCAAGAAACTCAGTGCTTATGGATAGGGACCCACTTTCATCTGAAGGTGCTGAGGGCAACTAAAGACTTTAGGTTTGCAATTCTTTACTGCAACATCTATGATTTATTATCTTTGATTTTATCATCCATCTTTGAGTTAATACTTTTTTGACTAATTAGTCATAAAATTATGACCACCTGGATTGAACTGATGATGATGCATTGAATAATGAATGTGTGTAATATTCCCCTCTCACTGTTTTTGTACTGTAATGTATCCTGGTGTCTTGTCTGTTCCATGTAAGTTATGTTCGAGGTTCCAGATGCTTACTGACCCCTCTTTTAAAAATGGCTGGTACCTCTTCATTAATGTTTTTCAATGTATTTGAGGCAATGTTAAACTGAAAATTTCCTAAAGTGTCCAATATATCAAGTTTCTTAAATTATGGGATCACCGTCTGGCCGATTAACCTAATACTGATCCATTTTCAGTTTTTCTTTTTCTTTAAGGTTAATGTTCTTTCATGCCATCATGAACCCGTCCTTGACTCTAGTCCAGCCAATCAATGAGTCAATGAGTGACCTCCTTTCTCATTTTATTGCTACTCATTTGAGGGATATAATGTTTACCATCTCGATTATTAGGTGCAAAAACATACGTATACCGGTATATATTTTTATCTCAACCAAAGGCCTTCCACTGTCCCCATTGTCCCTACAGATTAGCGAAAGAGAGAAGTGTTGATAAGCTCAGAGCAGAAATAGAAGTATATGAGGAATGATCATGCATTTGTGGGGGTGACTCCCATAAGACCTGAACAGAAGATTAAAATAAGATTAGGTTGCTGACACAAATACTGACAAATCAATCTTTTAAACTTTTATAGTTTTTGCTATTTCAGTGGTTTAAGCATTTTGCCACAAAATAAAAAGAAAATGTTCTCTTATCATATATTTCAGCACTTGTTGGTACTTTCCCTGCTGATTGTAGCAATGAGAGAGCATCTAATCTGTTTTGGTTTGACCAGTGGCAGTGCTTGTCTGCACTTTCCTGAATGTTGTGTAACCTTAAAGCAATCATTTTCCCCAGTCAGTTTAGCAACGTTTTTTCCACGTTACCAAACATGTGGGATGATTAATGTATCAGAATTTTTTTCTTTGCCTCTGTTGCTCCACAAAAAGTGTCATGAACAAAAGACTGGAGTTTTTTGCTCAGTATGTTTCAGTGATAATGTGACAAAGTGAAGCATATTTTCTGTTAAATGACTGGTGGAAGGAACTGCAATGCCTCACTGCAACTTGTGCGATTTATCATCTTGCCAGCCATCCGATAAAAATACACAGTTTTTTATTAAATATGTAAGAAGGCTCGTCTCTCTTATGTTAATTTTAATACACATCTCTCTCCTCCTGCAGTTTGACATGCAGAGGATCACCCTGGAGGAGCTGAAACACATCCTTTTCTACGCTTTTCGTGATCACCTGACCATGAAGGACATTGAGAACATCATCATCAACGAAGAAGAAAGCCTGAAGGAAAACTCTGGGAACTGTCAGACAGAGTTTGAGGGAGGTGAGTGAAAGTCCCTGGGCTAATTTCACACGCAAGCACTTAGGAGCATGAATGTGTCACAGGAAGGCTCTCGGTTCTGTGTGGGTAGAGAGAGGGAGAAAGAAAGCCATGCTGTCAGAAAGAATTTAAGCTTTCTCATCACCATCTAGAGCCAACATAGTCCCAGCACACCTGCTGATTTATTGATTTGGGGCGTTTGTGAGGACGAGTGTCAGCTGGTCAGCTGTTCAGCCACGGCACACATGAAATATGCATGACTCCTCTCTTCACCAACAGCCATCCAAGATTTATGGATAGAGAGCAGCAGAGGGTACTCTAGGACTTTCTCCCTCTCTCCATTAAAATAGCCATTGTCATTGTTTTGTTTAAGCAAATTCAAATTAAGCTTTTTTTTAATCCAGCACATTATTGAAATTTATTAAATCAGCCTCTTGAGACATTTCAGCTTAGGAAACAAACCCAAAAAATTATTTATTGAATAAAGATGGATGCTTTGACAGTTGTAGTGTGGTGTAAGTGAATTATGTGTCTTCATCAAATCTTAAAGGATGTACCAGCGTGTTTGTTTATGGAACTAAATCAAGGCCATTGCTATTCATCATTTGGGTTACCTTTGGGACTTATGAAGTATTTTTTTTAATTTAATTTAATTAATTCAAAATAATCCAAATTCAATGGCAAATTAATACGTTTTTTTGATCCAAGCCTTTTAACTACCAAAGTCTCTATTCAACACAGACCACAAATAATACTGTTGTTGAATCATAATAAGTTCCTGAATTCAATCAATTCTTCATTTATTTTTTGAGTTCTTGCAATTCTTAAGCATTTTGACGGCTATTGGAAGAAACTTTTTTTTTGAAAAGATTGCTTGAATCTCAACTTTTAACAGCTCTATAATTAGTTTTCAGCTGCTTCCGTATTTATGCCTATCTTAGTAAGGAATTTGCGAAGGAGAGTCATTCTCACATAGTCAAAGGCAGTCTCCTTTTCCCCTTTTAACTTCCGAGTCTTACTATTTTAGTGACCCTGATCATCCAGGCCGTGTCAGCCATGGTTGAATGCACCACCTGGAGGATCCTTCCACATCTTTTATGAACCAGTGTTGTTCTTCTAAGCAGCTGGTGTTCATTCTTCATTTACAGGACCAGGACTATATCTGCTCATCCTTTAACATCGATTTGAGACTGATATATTTTGCATAGTTGAAGCATCACCATTGAGGAGCATGTACAGGTCCTTTTCAAAACATTAGCATATTGTAATAAAGTTCAATATTTTCCATAATGTAATGATACAACTTTAACATTCATATATTTTATATTCATTGCACACTAACTGAAATATTTCAGGTATTTTATTATCTTAATATGGATGATTTTGGCATACAGCTCATGGAAACCCCAAATTCCGACCAATAAAAGAAAAGTGTTCTTAATACAAAAAAAGTCAACCTTCAAATAATTATGTAGAGTTATGAACTCAATACTTGGTTGGGAATCCTTTTGCNATCTTTTATGAACCAGTGTTGTTCTTCTAAGCAGCTGGTGTTCATTCTTCATTTACAGGACCAGGACTATATCTGCTCATCCTTTAACATCGATTTGAGACTGATATATTTTGCATAGTTAAAGCATCACTATTGAGGAGCATGTACAGGTCCTTTTCAAAACATTAGCATATTGTAATAAAGTTCAATATTTTCCATAATGTAATGATACAACTTTAACATTCATATATTTTATATTCATTGCACACTAACTGAAATATTTCAGGTATTTTATTATCTTAATATGGATGATTTTGGCATACAGCTCATGGAAACCCCAAATTCCGACCAATAAAAGAAAAGTGTTCTTAATACAAAAAAAGTCAACTTTCAAATAATTATGTACAGTTATGAACTCAATACTTGGTTGGGAATCCTTTTGCAGAAATGACTGCTTCAATGCGGCGTGGCATGGAGGAAATCAGCCTGTGACACTGCTGAGGTGTTATAGAGGCCCAGGATGCTACGATAGCAGCATTTAGCTCATCCACAGTGTTGGGTCTTGCGTCTCTCAACTTTCTCTTCACAATATCCCACAGATTCTCTATGGGGTTCAGGAGAGTTGGCAGGCCAATGGAGCAAAGTGATACCATGGTCAGTAAACCATTTAGCAGTGGTTTTGGCACTGTGAGCAGGTGCCAGGTCGTGCTGAAAAATGAAATCTTCATCTCCATAAAGCTTTTCAGCAGATGGAAGCATGACGTGCTCCAAAATCTCCTGATAGCTAGCTGCATTAACCCTGCCCTTGATAAAACACAGTGGACCAACACCAGCAGCTGACATGGCCCCCCCTAGACCATCACTGACTGTGGGTACTTGACACTGGACTTCTGGCATTTTGGCATTTCCTTCTCTACAGTCTTCCTCCAGACTCTGGCACCTTGATTTCCTAATGATATGCAAAACCGAGCAACAGTCCAGTGCTGCTTCTCTGTAGCCCAGGTCAGGCGCCTCTGCCGCTGTTTCTGGTTTAAAAGTGGCTTGACCTGTAGCCCATTTCCTGCACACGCCTGTGCACGGTGGCTCTGGATGTTTCTACTCCAGACTCAGTCCACTGCTTCTGCAGGTCCCCCAAGGTCTGGAATTGTCCCTACTCCACAATCTTCCTCAGGGTCTGGTAACCTCTTCTCAGTGTGCAGCGTTTTCTGCCACTTTTTCCTTCCCACTGAGGTGCCTTGATGCAGGTCGGCAGTCTTACCCATGATTGGGGTTTTGAGTGATGAACCAGGTTGGGAGTTTTAAAGGCCTCAGGAATCTTTTGCAGGTGTTTAGAGTTAATTTGTTGATTCAGATGATTCGGTGCATAGCTCGTTTAGAGACATTTATCATGATATGCTAATTTTGTGAGATAGGAATTTTGGGTTTTCAGGAGCTGTATGCCAAACCCATTATTATTAAGACAATACAAGACCTGAAATATTTCAGTTGGTGTGCAATGAATTTGAAATATATGAATGTTCAAGTTTTATCATTACATTATGGAAAATAATGAACTTTATGCTAATATTTAGATAAGGACCTGTATTGTACAGCTATCCTGTCTAAAACCTGAGCTGTCCATGGTGCTGAATGAAAAGAAAAGAAAGTATTCCTTTCAAATTTAATTATGAATCATTCTTACCTGATTCATAATATTTGTGTAGTAAACTTAAAAGGTTATTCTACATTGTACTACAATCCAAACAATATTTATGCAATTAAACCTACAGCTAACAGTTTATTTTGATCCGTTGTAACTGTCTTATAACCGAATCTTTCAGTTTAAAAAAATCTTGTCATTTTACATATATGATTTGTGGTTTTTATGGAATAGCAAACCAAGATGTTTTAAATAAAAGTTTTAAATAAAAAAAATATTTAATACATTTTTGAAACTTTCTTATATCTTACACCATTTTAAAAGTATTCAAATGTGTTCAAGTTATGTGCATTTAAAATAAAGAATTTATTGAAAACTCTGAAAGCAGATGATAAAAATCTATTTTTTCTCACATTTATTTTGTCCCTACATCATCATAACATTTAATCTTAAAAACTGCTGAATCATACCTCCACATGTTTACACATCTCTTAACAGCCATAAAAGATTAGAAGGATACTTTACAACAGTAAATAAACAAACAAGCTGTAGTCATAGGTGTCAACTGTATGGAAGTACCTCAGTGTAAAAACATTTTCCTTTCTATTATAATCTAGAATAATTACAAAATAATTATATGTGTTTTAACTTCTCATATAAAGAATTTGTCCTTTCCTGACATGCTTTACCAAGCCAACACTGGGATTTATTAAGAGGGGCACAATTTACCCCGCCTCTTTTACAAATCCCTAACACAGCTACAGAATGATGAAGACATCATGTTTCATGTGTTAATGATGATGGATAACTACTGCAGGTGTTGCACTGAGCAATCCATTGGTTCTGAGGTCCATGAATACCACCTGTCATGCAAAGACACCAAACTGTGCTCAGTCATGGAGAAATCAATACTTTCTGTCCCACTGCAGTTTTATTTAATCCAATTCATCATGCTGCTTCAGTACTTATTACATCACCTGTTTGATATATGAAGAAGAATAAAAGGATCTTTGATTTCCCTGCGGCTTTTTTCTTGTTCAACAATCAATATGATGTGACAATGGAAAACACCAGCATAAAAACTTTCTGTTCAGATCAACAAAATCACATCAGATACTTATTTATACCTAACTGAACTAAGTGTACTGATATTATACAGGAATACCAACACACTGGGCAGCAGATGTCCAGTTAATACCTGCCATCTCCAATCAGTTCAATTGCTTTAATACAAGCAAATATATTTCAGGAATTATAGATATTATATCCTGTTTTTACTAAATGACATGCTGTTAACCATAAATCACCACTCAGGATAAGGTAGCCCACCTTAAAGACCACAGTAGTCTTCTGTAGGTTTTGTTGAAACTTTGTCATTCAGTTTGGCTGCTTCTGGGATATTTCAGGCCAACAGAAGGTTCAGGTAATTTGACCGACAAATAATGATAGGAACATCAATCTCCAAACCCCTACAGAACAAAAACTCTTTGCTAAATCATTAAAAGGCAAACTCTGGTAGCATTTCTTTCTAAAACAGTAAGTATTTTCAGCAAAGCAAAATTGACTGTCCACTAATATCCCTGGGTATTTAAAATTTGCCACAGTTTCAGAAGATTGCCAATCGAATGAAACTGGCTCCACTATAAAGTATTGTTTAAAGCAAATGAAGTTATTTTGTCTTTGCTACATTAATATCTAACAGCACTATGTCTCTGGGGCTTTTGTATAAAATAAATTAAAAAACTTCACGTGCAGGATAATGCTTCTTTAGTAGTCCAACCAGAGCTACATTATTTAGAATGCAGCTTTGGTCATTAATCATAAGTCTGTTTGTAAAAAGACAGAATAACAGAGGCGAGAGAACACAGCCTTGGGGGGATCCAGTGCTGACTGCATGGATTAGAAATGTTCCCACCACTACAGACCCTCTGTATTATAAAATCATAGAATATCCCTGATCCAAAGAACCTAGCTTGAGATCTCATTAAGATTAATAGGAGAAAATATGAGTTTTTATTGAGGTAAAGGTTCATTTTTCCAAAACCTTTCAGGCTCATTGAATGCTTTGTAACTATATTCTACAGAGTCAACACCAGTACCTATGTTACTTCTATATTTGAAGTGAACTGGGTTTTAAAAAAATGGCCACATATGACTGATAAGAACTGTCTCGATAGTAGAAATTAAGATTCGTTGGATGCAATATGCTGTTTTGTTTTTTGTTATTATTGAACATGTCCATGCTTTTGGTACTGAGAATATTTTGGAGTTACCATGTAAAAACCCATTATAATAGGGGAGAACAAGCCTTAAGCAGAGGGGCTTTAAGGTGGCAGCGGTCAGTGGCCTTGTTTGCTTATTGAAGCATTGAGCTCATTAGTAATCATTGGAGCCAACAGTCCATGGTATCAAATCCACATCAAAATCATGCAGTTCATTTACAGAACATTAAAAAATGTTGGGACCATTCATTTTGCTAGACTTATGCATTGAAATATTTAGTTCCTCTATGTTATCAACATTTATCATCAGTAAAATGTCTGTTAAACTCTAAAAATACCTAGGTAATTAAATATAATAGATGTTCATACTTCTCCAACAGCTGTAGACTGTTTTTCCTACTCATAAGCTGCCATAAAGTATACATTCTATTGTTTTTTTAACCTTTCTTCAAGAGTTCAATTAGTTGAAGCAGACATCCCTTTGATCCAGGTTAAAGTAATCATCTTTATTGCTGTCACCAATTTAGGGGAATAAAATGGGGAGATAAAGTGCCACCTAAATAAATATAATAGCATATAAATACTAAATAGTAAAGTGGGCCAGGCTGATAAAGTGGAACATGTCTTTAATCATGGCTTTAAGAGCAGCAGGTATTTAAACTACTGACACACAATCAGATCAGAAAACTTTTTCTTGGATCATTCTTCATTCTTTTTGACGCCCAGATCTGTAAACACTGTTCATTTTCTCTGCTTTATTTTAGATTAAATTTGTTCAATTTTGAGTCCTGCATAAGAGAAATCTTATTCAGATTATGTTTCAAAAAAAGAGTGTAATAAATGTATCATCTTTTCAGTTTTTTTAAATTAATTTAAACCTTTATGATTTCTCCTTTTAATTGAAATAATCTGTTTGTTTGTTTTATTTCAATGGTTATTAATCTTTTCTAACAGTTGTGTAAATACAATTTCGATTTTAGCCTTTTTTTATGTATACAGTTTCTTAGATTTTATCTTATTGTTATTCAAGATACGTTTTTTTGCCTGCCTACTTGTTTTCTTATCGTCCTTAGTCTTTTTATTTTCTTTTTTGTTCTTCTAATTTTTAATGTTTTTTAACATTTTTTTATCACCTTAATTTTTTAGCTGATTTAAAGACCTTTTGCCATATTTTTTCATCATGGATATAGTTGATTGACTAACTGATTTGATTCTTATTCATTGTGGTTCTATTTGTCTTCTTCCCCTTCCAGTTCACCCCTCGAAGAAGAACCGTCAGACGTGCGTGAGGAAGAGTCTCATCTGTGCTTTTGCCATGGCCTTCATCATCAGCGTCATGCTCATTGCAGCCAATCAGATGCTGAGGAACGGCATGGAGTAGCTGTGGCCCCTGTAAGCTGGCTACTAACCAGCCTGCATGTGCATGCCAGTGGATGGAGCCATATCCCTGTAGATAGAAACAGAACTCTAAGGCACAGCGATCCAAATGATCACAAAGGAAATTAGTTTTTAAAACCATGTTTAGTTTGTTTTTCATTTTAATAATGGCGCCACCTCCAGCTGGTGTCCCAAAAAACCCCACAAAGCCAGCATGAGGAGACATGCAGGACTCCTCCCCCTTTACTCCGACTTTAAAGGGCTGACATTACATCAAACACTGTCTCTGTTTCCCTGATGCAATAATCTAAACAAAATATGAAAAAATAAAAAGGAGTTAAGAGCTGCTTGCTTTTCCAGCAAGTGATACTTAACAAGAGTCTGGCACCCACCAGGAGGCTGATGAACTACAAAGGCTGCAGGAGTCAACAAGAGGCAAGAAACAACTGGTCTCTTATTACAGGCGATGGCGGGATGATGGCAGAGCTGGACAACATTGAAGCTCATGAATATGGCTCCTGGAGCTCCCGCTGGGCTGCGATACTTCAACACACTGATTAACTGCTGAGTCTGTGGGCTGACGTTAGGAAATCATACAGCCAAGAACTCCGAGCTCGTGTGATATTTCTGAATGAGAAAGGATCATTCCCTCCTTGTGGATGCTGATCTGATGAACACTGTGCAGAACCCACATTTTTCTCTGCCGTTAAAAGGGAAAAAAATCCATCCTCCTAATGCTTTCTATTGCTTTCATAATCCATCTGTTTGTGGTGACCAGTTCATACCAGGGAATATTATGAAATGTTTTTTTTATCTAATATATGAACTTTTCCTCAGCTACCAACCACCATAGAGTTGATCTGTAGGCAACAACTTTCACCTCGTTTAGTTACATAATGTTTTGAATTTTTGACACATTGTGGCAACAAGGAACAGTTTAACTTTCAGTTTGCCAAAACTAGATTTACTTAAAGGAATGAATGCTTCATCCATGTTGACTCATTTCTCCTCCTGTACTTAAAAGCTGTCAGCCCTACCTTCTGAGCCACCATCACCCCATGTCATGCAGTTATTTATTTATTTTGAATCATTCTTTTTTCTCCAGTGAAGCAAACTGTCAAAACCTCTGCTTCATTAAAGGTGGTCACAGTTATAATAATCTATCACATTGGGTTCAAATCCAGCTGAGGCAACAGGTGTACACCTGTTTTAAGTATTGATTATAAACCCATTTTATGTTTGCACAGGCATCACAGAGTTATTTTTTTTTTTGTCTGTTCTTGCAGCTCATGGGGTGTAGGAACTTGCTGCAGCACTCAATGATTTAGTGCTCAGTGAAGTGGCTCTAAGCTCTTCTACTGCCTGTCATTTGGCCAGATACCCCTCAGTAACTGCATGTGGTCAAGTCTGTGTTTAATGTAAATATTGCAACCCTCGTCTGAAGTGTCTCACATATGTGTTTAAATGTTTCTGTAAGTGTGCATGACTGTCAGTGCTCTCTGCTCTCACCATGGGGTCAGAGTCCAGTAAGGACGTTCAGCAGGCAGGAGATGTTTATTTGGTCACAAACGTGAAAGTCTTAGATGGTAGAAGTCTCCTGTTTCCTCTTAACCTTCCTTCTAAAGCCATAAAACTCTGCAGAGATGAACCAGACAACTAAATGTAGTCGTTGTCCCTGTCTTCATACAGGAACACAAGAATAATCTAGCATTTTTGTGTTAGAAATAACTATATTTTATTCAGTTTGTTATTGTTTTTGCACTGTATCTGTGATCCACTCCAATGGGAAGGGAAAAAGGGGGTGATAGTTTGTTTTATAGTGCCATCTACAGGTGGAATTTACATTTTGAAACACTGTTGTCTCATCACCATTTATTTATTTTACTTTTTCAACACATTACTAAATGTTTAAATCTCATGTATCATGTACAGGTTGATCACATCTCTACCAACAGTGCAGGTAGAGAGGCTCTTGTATGCAGATACAAATTTACACCTGATACTTACTGGAATAGATTTCTTGCCTATGGCAGATCAAATAAAACACATTTTGAACCTGTAAAAGGTTTAATTTATCCACCTTTGGGACTAAGTGAGCACCAGTGTAGTCTCAAAAAGCATCAAATGTGTTTTACAAACATTTTATTTATGGAGAATAATTGATTTTATGACATTTGGTATATGATGACTTATGATGTAATCAGAGACTCTGACTCTGCAGAATGATTGCATGTCTCCATCAGTGATGCAGAGTTACTGTTGGAGTCTCCAGTAGCATGATAGATAGTTCCCAACTCTTGATTCTCTTATCTCATTTTGTATGTATTTAACTAACAGATTATCTATTAGACAAGCACATACTGTATCTACTGCATGTGCATTATTTCAACATAGAATAGAGAATGACTTTCAGTCGTGCTATTTATTAGAGGCATAAGGAATTATAATCTTGTAAATACAGAAATGTGTATAAACTCTAAACATATAATTGTTGCAATAAAAATCTTTTTTTTAATGTGTTTTATTGTTTTCATTTATGCATCACATCAGGCATTCAAATTGAGAATAAATGTCAAAATCAAAATAATCGTTCATTCAGTCTAAAAAAATACATTGAAAAAAATATGTTTAGTGTGGGAAACTCAGATCTTGCACTTTAATTCATTTAAAGGCCAAGCCAAAGTGCAAGATCTGAAAAAAGCAACTGAATATATTGAAATTCTGCAGAAAAAAATTATAAAATAAGATAGAAATTAAATTAAAGAAACATATCTTTGAGTGTTTTCCTGTGTTATTATTTTAAGCAAATTACAGTCCAAACTGTAACAAATTGGTGCATAAAATGCCACCAGATTTTTACAGATGAGGCAGATGTGACAAATGGCAGCAAACAATGGATTAATAAAGGATCTAGTTAGAGTTATTTGGTTAAATAAAACAATGCATCACAACAGTTAAAATATTATAGTAGGGAAAACATACAAATTCTGAAGATGTCACTTACGCATATTTTCACTGAAGTTACGAATTTGTTAATTCTGATTTATCAGTCACTAGAAAAAACACATGGGGATTTTGTTTTTTGCAATTCCCATTAACTAAACCCATAACTTTATATTTTTTAATTTCAAGATTTTCTTGTAAGTGTCTGCTTTACTGTTAACTGGGTTTGGTGCTGTGTTTTATCTTAGACTATCTAATAGCCTACAGGAAGCGCGTGTTTCCTTTGTTATTGATAAAGCAAGGGTAAAAACAAATCACTATACCACGACTTGGACTTGTTGCTGCAGTTTTAGCTGTGCGTTTGGACAAAATGCTGTCAGTTCAACTGGGACTCAATCTGAGTGAATCATTCCTCTGGTCTGACAGCACATAACATAACAGTAGGAGAAGTTATTTTTTGGAAACTATAATTGTATTCTCATTGAGAGTAAAAAAAAAAGTCTTCAGGGGCAAAAGGTTCTATCTGCTCGATCTGACTCGATCTGTGCATTTCCTTTAGATTTTTAAACAGTTATCTTTTTTTATGGCGTCTCCTCTTTCCCTTGTTTCTTATTTTTTACCTTTTAAGCAAAAGGACGTTTTTAAAGTGCTCTCTAAAGTTTTTTTGGACTTTGGCTGTTTTTGTTTTGTTTCCTTTTATTTCTGTTGCAGTTGGTTCAAATCATGTAAAACACACGAACAAATAATCAAATGCTTAGATATTTTTTAAAACTCAAGGTACAAACCAATGTGATGAATAACATACAACTATGGCACCAGAACCCAGCTGGATCTTTAAATATTTAGCATAGCAGCCATCTGCATGCATTTCTTTTTCTTGTTGCTGAACTGGTAAATAATAACAATGAGACAGTTTGATAGACATAAAATGGGATTTTGTATCACATACAATGTGATTTCCAAAGAATGCAATCTCAAATGATTTACCTTTTTATTACGTAGCATGACTTTTAGATGTTTGCTCATCATCTTAACATTTTTATTTATAGAATAGCTGTATTATTGTGTCCCCATCAAAAAACAGGCTGCCTTTTTTTGGTACTGGGTGGAGAGCAGCCAAACATGCAAAGAAAAACTCCCAGTTGGTGTAGGAACAAGAATTAAGATTTCTTTAAAGGGAAAATGTTTATTTTTCGGAGCAACATATCTAGAAAATAAGGTGTGTTTTATTTCCACTGTCAGCTACCTATTTAACTCTTTCCCTCCTATTACTCTTTAGACATCCTGTCTTACAGATTCCCCTACAGCAGATGAAAGCCTTCAGTTTGTTCTCAGGAAAAAGTGTCAAGTGTAACAAATATAACCTCAAGATGGTGCCACTGTACTAGAGCCTAAGCTACAGTAGCTGATGTATTACAAAGATAAAACATACCATTGTCATATAGAGCAACTAGTTTGCTAAAATCAGTCTTATAAATGGGTGATATCTTCTTTAGATGACAATATGAAAAAATCAGACCAAAAAATATGTTAATAAAATATTAAGTAGGACTTTAATTAGTGCTATGATTTATTTTCATAACCTGAATAACACTTAGTTATCTCATCAAGTAATAACAGATCGTTTTAGCAATGCTTCGATCATAACAGTGAGCCATCTGCTCACAAACTCCTGTTCGTCTTTATGCTACAGTAATGTTTCTTTTGTTTTTCCATCTCATGCTGTATATTTTAGGTGATCATCATGTTGCTGAGTTATCAAGCTCTTTCTGCTCTTAATGGAAGTGAAAACCTCGAATCTAAATCTGCTTTTTAAGGCAGACTAAACAGCCTTCAAGTGTTCCCTTGGTTGCAATAAAATCATAAGTGCTTCCGTCTCACATTCTCAGTGTAAGGCTATTCTGTATAAAGTGTTTATTTTTCACTTTTATTTTATATCCTAGTTTTTTTCTAGTCCATGATACATTATGATGCAATTGCACCTGAAAATACTTCTGCACAATTTCACCCCATAGGGGGTAAAATTACAGTCAAGTTGTTTATTGTGTTTTGAGATATGAAAAGAAAGAGAAAAGGATGGAGAAGGATAAATTCTGTTAGTTGTTTTTTTTTTATTTTTATTTTTTTATCAGAAATTAATTCAGTTTTGTGTCCTCACAGAGGTATCACCCGAATGGGGAAAAAAAATAAAGAATCTTCCCACACCGTCATGATTTTAGGCAGAGATCTGATCCATATAGAAAACACTTTAGGAGACGGTTCTAGAAGTTTATTTTTTTTAATCAGAGAGACTATTCTGGAAAGGAACCATCTAGGGCCAGATCTCTGGTAAACAGCAAAGGTTATTTATCTTGTAGATGAGAGAAAAGGTAATAGATTTGATCCCTTACTGGTGGAAAGGAGAATGTTTACTTCGAGGAGATGAGCAGGATCCTTGGAGAAGAAACAGGTTCCTGAAAGCTGGTGGCAGAATGTCTTTTCTCCAGGAGAAATTCAGGTTTTCTGTAGCTGAGCAGGTGAGGTGAAGGAGGATGAGCAGGCTTCAATCTGTGCAGGTACCTCGATGGAAGATCATAGGCTTGGAGAAAAGGAGAACTATCTTAGACTATCTTAGAATCCACCTGGGAAATCAGGACAGAGGAATAATTAGTCACGTTTCGGCGAAACGTAGGACACTAGAGGGTGGCTGAGCCACACCACAAGGGTTAACACTCTAGAGTTGAAGGGCTCGCAGTGAGCTCCTTATAAGCCTCTCTGTTAATGAGCATAGATGAGAAACAGCTGCGCTCTTCCACCAGCCTGCTCCAGAAAGCACCTGTAGGAAAATATTGGAAAGGGGCCACAAGAGAGAGCCAGACTCCAGGATCCTTACACACACAGTATTTCCAAATAAAGCAATATGATGATACTTCTTTTTCTTCATCTGATCATTGCTTTCATTATCGACTCTTTGTTTAGCATTTGCAGCATGTAGTCAACCTTAGTGACACACATCTGCAGTCCTAAACGACCATACTGGTCATCTACAGATAAAAAAAGTTATTTCAGCTTTGAATTAAGCATTAGCATTACATTTCAGTTCTGGTTCCCAGAACATTTGGAAACAGGCCCACAGTATTACAGATCCACAACCATGCTGCAATGTGGGCATGACTGTGCTTTTTCATGTGTCTCCTTTCGTTTATATCAATCCCAACTAATAATAATAATAATAATACATTTCATTTATACTGCACTTTCCATTAAAAGATCTCAGAGTACTACAGGTAAAAAAGAGAAAAGCATGAAAAGGCTATTTTTAGAAGAGAGAAAAGCATCTAAAGGCGACCAAAATCTTTGCTAAAAAGAAATGTTTTAAGGCCTTTTTTTTGAAAAACACTCAGTGGACTGAGATGTCATCAAGGTGTCAGGGAGGGCATCCCACAGATGTGGGGCAGCAGGACAAAATCTCCCATTGTCCTGAGTCTGGTTCTGGGAATATGGAGGTTTGAATAAGTGGAGCAAAGGGAGCAGGTTGTGTTCTGTGGGTTGAAAGTTTGTTGCCGTTAAAATCTCAGCGACGGTTATTAAACTCTTTCTGTTTAGTTTTGTTAAAGTAGGACAGAGGACATTTCTAGACAACTTTCTAAAACAATCAGATGAAACATCAAAACCATCCATTGGTCGATATGAAGACTTCCTGTCACCATTTATTCAGACGTTCAAAATATGACTCCTGCCGTTCTTACCTGCCCACCACAAATAGTCAGTGGGAGGGAAACCAAAAAAAAATCATCTAGACTTCCCAGAACTCAGATCAATTTAGAGCATTAAATAGAAATATGACCTTGTACGATAAAAAAATAATAATAATTGTTTGGGAATGGACTGGTTACTTTGCTAAAAGCCTCTATTTTGCATATTTTACTCCAGCTGAATATATAGATTCAGCTGGAGTAAAATATATAGATATTTAAAAGCTATATTATTGAAATAATCTGTAAACTTAACCGCTGCAGAAGAATATTTATTTATTTTAGAGCTCTTTGCACATGAAGTGTCAATAAGTGTGGAAGTCAATTTTTAAATAATTGTAACTAGATAGATGTTTTCTGCTTACTTACCTTTTGGAGCCTAAAACATCTTGAATTGATCAGAAAGTCCCTAATATGTGAACATATCAGCAGCTTTTCAGGAGGTTTCTAGCAAACATAAGATCCTTTTTCATTCAGTTGGTTGATGAGTCTTCAGTCGTTGAAAGTCTGGTCAGCATTCAGGGACTTGTTAGCATGCACACGCTGTCCTTGAATCCTATAGCACTCACTGCAGTTCTCTGCTTAGAACAGGGTCTTGTGCTCTCTGGACACTGTCCTTGTTTTGTTTACATCCCCAACATTTAAAGATGCTTCATTTATTGCAGCCTAATACTAATAAACAACGTGTGTGGTGTGAAAGAAAGCATGACCACATTAGAGTTGTATCTGCAACTTTCCATTTATAGGTATTTATATCCGGCGTTCCACCACCGCGCTGCTGCAGATGCTGCCATGTCTCATTTAGATGGGGTGCCTTTATAACACAGATGTAGTGACATCATGTCTAAGCAGTGCTTGTGCAATTAGCTTTAGTTCTTATCCTGCTTAAAGCAAGAAAGGGGATTGCTTTCGAAGTTTTCTATCTAAAAATTTAATACAAGGACAAATTTTACAGTAAGGTTTATTTATATAACAAATATATGCAGATTGTTGAAGCTAGACATAAAATGCATCACAGTAGCCTTTATCAGGGATGTCCTGATTAAGATTACCCCCTGTAGATTATGCAAACAGTGAGAACAAAGCTTTACTCAGGCCACTGACCTGAGACTTTTCTAGGTTATAAATACCATTATCTGAGATATTGGAACGGAAGAAAATACTGAAATCTTAGGTTTATTCATACTATAAGTTAAGCTTAACATGCAGCAGCAGCGGGGCAGTTTGAAGTTAGGTAGCAATCAGACTTAGAGTAATGTCACCTTCACAAATACGCATAATCCCCTCAATCTTTTAGCTAAACATATAGAGGGACTAAAACTGAGTCTGAGCTCATGCAGAACTCATATAAATATACCGAAAAATCTAAGCCAAGACACTAAACACCTTTACTTGATTAAGCCTGAATGATTTGTTTCATTTCTTTTTAAACTGTGATCAGACATCCTTATAATGCATTTCAAAAGAACAGCCTCCCAGGGCATTTCACTTGAACAAAAGAAATGTTTGTCATGTAAAAAATATTGTTAGTTTCATCATAAAATTCTTAACCACAATTAAAAATATACAAGACTGTGAATAAGAATTAAAACACGCAGTAAAAGAACAGCCATGAAAAAACAGGAAATCATTTGTTTATTGGAAGACAATCTTAGAAGCAAAATCCAAACCCATAACACTAAACTGATTAAAATTGATTAAGTCAAACTCTTCTCTGTCTTTGATCAATTTCATCTTTTAACGTCTTCAAAATGCCAACGACAGATACTGGTTGCTCCCTTTCCCGTTCCCGGAAAGGGACACAAATTGTATTGCAAGATGCATGAAGAACCGAGAATGATGCTCTGTGTGTTGCTACAGGTTGCTCCCAGTGAAAATGGCTAAATACCTATAGGATCCAGAAGGAATGACATATCTCATTAGCCCTCTCGACTTATGACATTAACCATTAAAAAAGAAAATTGCTTATTAATGGTTGTTATTCAGTTTATTTAAATTTTATGCTCGTCACAAATGGGCTCTGTTTGTTTTTATTTTACACTAAAATCTGGGACGACAACGGATGATGGCATTTAAGAAAAGCCTGATTACACTCTAAACAGCGCATGTTACAGAAATTCAAGGCCTTTTTTTTACATCTTACAGGACATGACAAGACAAGGAATGCAGTATTGCAGAGATTTAAAAGTTGACAATAGATTTTTTTTTTTAAATTACCCTCATATAAGCCATACAGTGCTGCGAAACAGTTTTAAACCATGTTACATTTCTTCATTTGCCTTAAAGAAGTTGGACTTTGTTGTATTCTCTTCAAGTGATCATGATTAGTAGCTCTACAGCCTTCCTGATATTATGCCAAATTTTTTACTTTAGACGTTGGTTGCTTCTTTACTCACTTCCTACCAATAACGTGTACCTGACGCTGTGTACTTGGAAAAAACAGGGTGGGAAATCAAAAAGGTTTCCTGCTTGATTATCCACTTAACAGAAATGAATCCCTCAGGTTTACAACTAATATCTCTTTAAAAATCATTTGATTATTGTTAAAATATAGTTTTATCCACTTGGAAAATGCTTTTTTTCAGCCTCCTTTATTGTTTTATTTATATTGCTGGTCACAAGACTGAAAGGAGAAAAAAGGCAACTGACGTCCAAAAAAAAAGCTCTTCAGAAATATTTGCAAGCTGTTCATCAAGACCACTTTGAACCAATACAGGAATACAGAAAATATGCAGGCTTCTTGGAAATTAGTATACAGAAGGAAAAAATTTTCATTTTCTCAAGAAGCCATTTTTTTCTTAAAATAAGTGATTTTTTCTTGAATTAAGGAGGCAAGTGAGACTTTCCCGATAGAACAAGACAATTTACATTAAAAATAACAAAAAACAATGATATTTTCTGATTTCAAGTGTATACTACAGTATCTAATTATCTTATTTTAAGAGTTAAAAAAAACTCATTCAATTTGCAAATCATCTTATTTACCTGCTCAAATTAAGGGTAAATACACTTAATTTAAGACATTTTTAATCATTTTTAGATCGTTTTTGCAGTGAAAACGTTTTGCTGGTAAAATCTATTGGCTGATTGAATCTTAAGTCTTAAATGTCAGAGCACTGTTTAGTAGCATTACACAGAGGATTTATAACAACACATTAAGTCAAAATAAATCAGACAGAAACAGTCCTCATGCTTCAGTTGTCCTTTTGAATCTCTGTTTTATAAAAAATAATTTCCAGTCTCAATAATCTTCATGGCACCCAGAGCATTTAGTAAAACATTTCTTTCATGGACTTCTTGCCATTTTATTGTGCAACCTTGTGCCACGCTAAGGTCAGTTGACCACTGTGGGTAAGACAGGTCCTCTCCATTGGTTATTGCTTCATAGTGTTCTTGATGGTCCACCTCTGGCCAGAGCAGGGCTGTAGAACCAGCAGGTGGCCGAAGTAAACGTTGGCTGGCACCACCTCTAGACACCGTCCTGTAGCTCGGTTTATGATGGAGTCATTCTGGCAGCAGAAAGAGTGACAGATTGGTCAGGTTGGGCAGATGGGACCGTCACATGTGACAGCATGATAGATGAACCAGGTTTTGTAGCCGACCAAAAAATCCCACTTAATATTTGTAGGGTGTATCTTGGTTAGTTTTAAAATTTCTACTTACTGATATACAGTAAAAAGCGTGTTTTTTCAAAAGTCACATGCAGATTTAGTGAAACCATTGTTCATATTTTGTCATTTTTAGTATTTATATGTTTTAATCCAATTTAAAATATGTTACATGCAAAAAAAAAAGGGTCTGCAGCGGATTTCTCTTCCTCTAATGCAAACATTACAACAGCTGTAATTATATTAACGGTTCCAGATTAAATGAACATCTTGAACTGTTGTCAGTAGCAGACCTCCCTCCTGTGTCTCCATATGTCAGCTTATATCTAAAAGGAAGCAGCATTTGAACACACCATACAGATTACACCTATCTGCAACGTATACCTGCACCAGTCAGCTCATGGCGATGATATATTCTTGTTGATCAGGAAGCTGTTAAATCGTTTCCTTTCTTGATCTTTATGATGACATTTTAAGAAGCAACTTTTTTGTTGGTTTAGACATGAAGAAACAAAAGGGCTCAAAGTCCTTTAATGTCTGATGAAATAATTGTGTCGTTCTTAATGCGTTCTTCTTCTAAATGCCATTTCTTTACCAAAAACAACAGTTTGATATTTAGTGAACAAATGGACCAAAATGTTATTTTTAATGTTTTTCCCACATCATTTCATTGCATTCGCCAAAATGAGTTTTTTCCCTTAATACATCTGTAGCAGCCTGACTCATCAGCTGATCAACTGGAAAAAAAAACGCAACTTTTTTTTTTTTTTTTACTTAATCATATTTAGTTACTTTAACATAATTCTTTCATGTTAGCATGGTAGGACATAAAACAATTGTGTTAAACTAACTAACTATGATTAAGTAAATGCCAAAAGTGGTTGCATGATTTTTTTCAGTGGCAAATGTGTCGTAAGGTGATGCAGAAGCATTAATTGCCATTGAGTCATTTTGCACCACTTAAACCAAAGGAGGATACACATCACTTTAACAGGGGTCTTAACCTCTGCAGTTTATATTTTAAATATTATATAAATATTGTAATAGCTTAAACTGCACATGAGAGGAGCAACTGTGGTTTGGGCTGATTTTAAAGGGTTTTTAAAGGGGTTCTGATAATAACAAAAAAAACCTTGCTGTTATTTTTTAAACAAGACTTATCATTTCCATTCCATACTTAACAGACTTCCTAAATGTATTTCATTAATATCCGGACCAAAAATTTAAAGTTTAAACTTACGTAGATGTAATGCAGAATCAATCAGTAACAAGAAGCATTATACAGAAGCTCTGTAGAAAAGGCTCTGATCTATATGATTGTCATTTGGTATCAGGTAGTGTGGTGTAACACAATACATCTCATTATTTTAAAAGGGAATATTTAGTGCCATGTCACTAAGTCTGTGATGCATTTAGGGACATTAAATGCTTTGAATGGTAGAAATAGGAATCTGATAAAGAAGAACCGGACGGGAACTCAAGCATAAAGTCTATTGAATCTTCATGAACCTGTAACACAGGAGGAAACTGGAAGAGGGACCTGGTTAAGGTGTATTACAGCAGAGAAAAGTTTAAACAATCTGAATTAAATTTGGCAGATTATAAGCACTCAAAATTATGAGATTTTTTTATCGGTGAAACAAACAACAAATTACAAGTTTCACTTTAACATCAAAACAGATGATCGAATCAGATTTTTCACCTAGATTTCTGAAGCATTGTTATCTTATGAGAAACACTGCTGAGATAAAAATTGGTGTCAAATATAGAATGTTTTTGTTTTTATAGAACTACTGCAGTATGTTTGTACAATTGGTTTAGACTAGGGGTGCTTCAGTCCAGTCCTCAACTGCTACCATCCTGTAACTTTTAGGCTACGTTCACACTGCAGCCATCTTGAAAAGATTGTGTTTTTATGGTTGGGAAAGATGCGCTCCGGCACTACCATCCATGTTTACTTCCGTATGCACAGAGCACGCTGGCCTGTGACATCATTGCGTCCTCTATTGCGCGGGACACTTGAGTTGTATGACTGCAGATCGCACAGGAGATCACCAAAAATTCGCATATATTTTGAAATGTGAACGACAACGCAAAAGAATCGGATTTCACAAAAAAATTGGAATTGAGCATCAAGACCTGCAGTGTGACCGTAGCCTTAGATGCATCTCTTCTCTAACACATCTGAATCAAAAGGCTCAATCTCCTCATTTAGCCCAGCGGAGGCATGCTAATGAGCCACTCATTTGATTCAGGTGTGTTAAAAATGGGGTGTATAAAAAAGTTGCTGCATAGTAGCTCTTGAGGACTGGACTTGAGCACCCCTGGTTTAGACATACCGTCTAAACCAATACTGAACTGTTTTCAGTACAACCACTTCCTTCCTTCTTCCTCACCTGAGAGAAGTCCCATGTCTTCTGCTTGGCGTTGGTGACTTTGTCACAGTTTAGGAGCTGGGGAAAGCTGCTGGTCTGATCGTCTACGACACAGCGAGTGTCCTCACCGGTGCTTCCCAGCGGACCCAGGAACAGCTGACCCTCTTTGGTGTAGCGTCCCAACTGTACAAAAAGAAACAGCATGGTAGGAAATCAACTCCATCCTACATAATGTAAAGTATTCATATATCTGAACCTTTCGATATTGTTACCATACAATATAATGTCTCCCAAACACAAAGCTGTGTATCTAGATCTGTACATGAACACAAAGGTTTAAAGCTGTAATTCCGGCACCAAGCATTGTGACACAGGACTGAATACAAGTTCTCGCCACACTTTTTTGATTTTTGTATTTGTAAAACCACACATAAAAATTAAAGGTTCACCTCATGAGTATCGCTAATTATTGGCAATCAAGCTTAGCTAGCAATGCGTACGGCTGTACTTTGTATGGCCTTTACTAAAAAAAAATTTCCCCTGGAAACTTCGCTCAAATGTTCAAAATTTCCCAAGCAGCAGATGCTGGAGTTGGAAAAAATTAACTTTTGCTGCTCGACACGCCACATAAGCCAATCAGAGAAGCGGATCTGGGAGCTGGCAGGGAGACAGACACAGCACTGCTGATACAGAACGCTATGATCACTCCCCTGAAAATGTAATGCCTAAACTAACCTAAAATGTTGAAACCCGCCAACAAAATATGTTTGCTTTTATTATCCTGGTGCTTGCAGTTTGAGCCACATACATGAATAACGCTAACATTGACTTCCAGCCACCATGAACAGTAGGGAAATCCCCCAAGAAGCAACCGGGTCTGGGGCAGCAGCTGCTTGGGATTCCCAGTGACAGCCCACCGCAACACAAAAAAATATTTTAAGACAGAATCATAATCTTGATGAACTGACTGCACAGATGATGTTTTCAGCTGGACTGTCTCACTTAAAAACATATCAAAACTACTTTTTACCCACTTACAACAGCAAATATAGCAAAGCAGCTCTCTGGCATTGAACACAGGAGCAGCAGAAGCATCAGACGCATCTGGACACACTCTATTGGATGCGCTTCATGAGCGTCAAAGATACTCTTGACCTTAATGTGTACAAGCATCAAAAATTAAGAAGCAGATGATTTTTTTTGCTGCACAAATCACGATGTGAACATAGCATTACACTTTCTGATTGCTTGAATTAACCGATTAGACATTATATTGTACTTAAAAATCCACCTCTAGTCAAGAACACATATTTCCCATAATCAAGACAAAAGTAGTGCTCAAAAATAAAAAACAATATGTTAGCTGCATTCCACACCAAAATGCAGGAAATAGTGTTTCAGAGTCTACATTTCAAACTTTTCCAGGGGGAGGATACCTCCAGACCCCCTCTATGCTGCGCAAAGCATAACGATGTGATAATCCAAGGTTTACACCCTATGAAATATTCCTAGCTAAAAGCCTGTTTAAAATGCTGTATTGCTCTGTCAATAAAATACAATAAAGTTAAGGTTGGAAAGATCTTAATGCTGTAATGTAACAAGTTGCTAGCAGACTGAAATGCCTCAGTTGGCTTTAAATGTTATAATGTTTCAATGTTATAATAAAAAAACAAAAAAACTAAAATAGAACTGTGAAAAGGGCAAGTTTTGGATGATGAGTAACAGGAACTGCCCATGATCGCACACACTTATTTTGGTGTGCTTTATACAAAATGAGTTGTTGTTGTTTCAGTGGATGATGAGAAACAAAACAAGTCTTTTGTTTTCCACCAGCTTGTATACAGCCACTGATGGAGTTTTTTCCTCTTAGTTAATGTTATCAACTATAATCTCTTCCTGAATCCGGTGTCCCAACCCAAAAAAAAAAAACACCAGAGCTGAAAAAAATAAGCTCTGCTGTTTCTGTATAAAAATCTGTACCTGAAGTTAAAAAGTTGATTGAGATAGATTTTTATTAAGTAAAATCAATGGGTAGCCGTCCTTCAGCCTTTTTACTTAACTGGTGATTCACACCTGAATCAATGGCTAAACTGCTTCATTAGCAGCAGTCAAGCTCTACAGAGCTCTTCAAATGAGCTCATATTGAAATATGGTGTGTTGAATATGAAGATAAAAGACTAATTAAAAACAAACAATATATCAATAGAAAAACAATTAAAATAGTACCTATTACCTGGGCTTTATTACAGGCTGACATACACTCTAGAATTGACATGGTGTACCTTAAATGCACCACAAAATCTCTCAGTTTTCAGTAAAAGTTACATGTTCTGTTGGACCTTATTAAAAAAAAAGATGATGCTTGTTACTGATACAGTAAGAGAGCTCCTTTTTTTCAGGGAGGGTAGAATTTTCAGTTCCAGTTCAAAATAAATTTTTATTTTTCCGGAAGATGTTTTCATGTTGACTTTCTCAAGGGAGTGTCATGATCTTGGAACTGATAACTGGCTTAATTACTCACTTTATTCACCTGTCTAATTCTGCCTCTTAACCACTGAGCCTGCCTGTTCTGTCTGATCTCAGTGATGAGAGTGTTTTTAGCGTACCTTAATGTTTCGATTACATGATCCTGACCTGCTCTGCCTCTCAACTACTGAACCTACCTGTTCACGTCTGAACGTTTTGCTTGAACAGTCGTTGAACTCCTGGATCTCTGAGCCTGCCTGTTCTGATATGTTTGCCTGTCCTGTCTTCGGACTCCTGCTTGTTCTCCGGGGCTGCAGCATCTGGGACACTCTGGGCCGCGCCCGCCGCATAGTGTTCGCACCCCACCGGCCTGATCCTACCTCGTTCTCTGGGCTTCAACTGAACTTGTAAATCCGGTTAGTGACTCACGTTCATAATATTATAGATTTATGTGGTCACTAACCTGTGTTTCTCTCCTGCAGAGTTTCCAGACTTAAACGACCTAGCCGCAGCTACTCAGATGCGCCATTTTTTAAAATGCTTTTTGAGTAATCCCACTGTCTCTTGCCTCTTGCCTGAATACTGGGTCCTTTGTTTTGTGTCTTGACAGAGAGCGCTCCAACAGGCATGAATACAAGGTCTCAATTCTCACCCACCAGTGCATCTATGGAAATGCCCCACTATACGTGAATGAACTGGTCACCCCACTCACTACAACACGATCCCGCCCCTCAAAACACTCAAACCACCTCCTCCTCCCCAAGACTAAGCTAAGCACCATGGGCAATCATGCCTTCTGCTCTGCCGCTCCTCGGACCTGGAATGCCCTCCCTGATCATCTGAGGGAACCACAGACTATTCAGACTTTAAAAAAAAGGATTAAAAACATTTCTTTTTAGCAGGACGTATGACTTTTAACATTTTACAATTATGCTATTGATTTTATTCATAAGTATTTTAAAGCGATGTTTACCTTAACATTTTGATTTTACCCCTCTATGATGATTTTACCTTTAGCACTTAGAGATTTTTTTCTAAAATGTAAAGTGCATTACAAATAAAATGTATTATTACTATTATTATTAAAATTTGTTTATAGTTCGAGTTGACAGATTACTGGGTTGGGGGTATGCTGATCAAAAATATGAGAGATTCATTTGTGGCTTTGAAGATTTGAGTGAAAAGTCCTTTTTAATGACAGACTTCTTCAGGAGGCCTTGCAGAGGACATGCTTTGCTTGTGTTTCAGTGGTAAGGGGACTTAAAACAGTTCAAGACATATGGAAGGGTTAAACTGAACCATTAGAACCTTAATTGCTTTCTGAAATCTGATAATGATGAAATATACAGACTACCAGTATTTGGCATTGGCAGCATAAACTGTATATCCAAAGCTTCTGTTAAAAGTAATCAATAAATCAGTGTTGAGGCGAGGGGACTGCAGAAATGCTAAATAAATAATGAATGCTTTAATGTATTAATATTTAAAATGCAATAAGAAAAATGTTGCTTCACCGAAACCCCAACAAGATTTTAAAGGTTTGTGTGATTAGATACAGCAGGCAAATTCTGCCAACCCCTGAAGCTGTGAGCTAAACCTGGATGCCCAGTGGGCCAAAAGCAGCTCATGAGTTGACACCTGCTGACTCAGTACTTTATTGCAAAAAGTGAAAGACCAACATTTTTAAACTGACAGCAAAATTTTATCCTAAGAGAGTTGTAGCTGAGCCTGTCTGTGATATATGGCAGCAAAATGGTGAATAGTGTGTATTCTAAAGGGAAACAAACCATCTAATTTATTTTTATAGCATACTGTGTGTGTGTTGTACCTGAGGACCCCAGCCATGGCAGGGGTGAAGGGTGGCTGTGTGGTTTTCCTTCATACCCTGATCCATACACAAGTGGCTCACTTTGGAGTTACGGATCTGAAATGAACAAAAAATAACGCTTTCAACCAATATGTACAGCTTTGCTATTAAAAGGTCAGTTTTTTGCATTGAATATAAATTTGTGAACCACGTAGTTTCATCGTTAAGATTGTATTGCTGTTTTCTAATCTCCCCTGAGATTTCTCCACTGGCTACGGTAAAAGCAGCTTTGACCTTCAGGATTTTTCCCCCTCATGTCGGTTTGAATGATGACTCACCTCACCGTAGAACACCGTGTTATTGTACCTCCTCATTTCTGGGTAAACGTTGTCGAGGTACCACTGGAAGCTCTTACACTGCAGACTTTTCCTCAGCGCCACCCTCTGAGAAACGTCTCCATAATCAATGCCATGGTTCTACAAGAGCACAGAGAACCCACTTTAAAGTAGGGCTGCGATCAACGGTTATTTCAATAATCGATTAATCACGATTAATCCGATTTATTGTTTCAAACCTACTTTAAAGCATTTTCTGGTAGGAATGGCCTGGTCTAAATTAATTTAATTAAACAGGCAAAACTAAAATTTGTATGTTTAGCAAACTTGGTGTTAGGAATTAACTCTGTAAAGGATCTTTAAGTTTAAATAAAATGTCTTTTGATAATACATTTTCTTATATGATGATTGAATGTTAATGTATAATTGTTAGAAGAGATTCATCCAGCATCTATAACCATCTAACAGTAATGCAGTAGTTATTCACACTTTGTTTTGGTCTCAATTTCTTCCATAGAACGAAGGTATTTTCTAGTGCCTGCTGTATGTAAGCTATCATCATCGTGTTTCTACAGCTTATTTCTCACCTCAATTGGGATGTTCCAGGCCAGGTACACATTGGATTTGTACTCATCCATCCAGACCTCGGCGACTCGCAGAGCGTTGCGCCGGGTGTGGAATGCTATATTGCTGTGGTAGGGTTTCTTTATTCGAGCAATGTGAGCCACTCTGGAACAAGGCAGCACCTCCATGCTGCCGCCACACAGCCAAACCTGCAGGCAGAAACACACCGTTAGAAAAAAGAACTGCTCAGCAGATTGGCAGAAACATCTAAAGACATGTTCATAGTAAACAAAATGTGGTTAATAGTGGGCTGTTTGGATTTTTTATTCATCCTCAATTCTCAAAAATTAATTTTTGATTTCCTTAAACATGTGCAGGATAAGAGCCAACAGAGATATTATATACTATTCAGTAGCAACATAAAAGAACAATTTGTATTTTTTTTTTCATTTTTAATCTAAAGGTAACTATTTATACAGATTTATTTTTCTTTTATCTCTAAGAATGTGCAGAAAGAAACTCTACACCCTTCCTGCTTCTATGACCTATTTATCTCTATTGGCTTGCTGTCAGCTGCAGACACAGGACTGGTCCTCCAGGACCCTTAATGGGGCCTCATTTATCAGTTATGCCATGCTACAGCGACCACTGCTCCATTTAAACCTGCAGGGGTAAAGAGTGCTCAAGAACAAAAGGAAACTGGGTGACACACAAACCCTAATGCCCAGCTCAATGTTCTCCCCTCCGTAGACGTCCATGCCTGAGTCCAGCAGACCGAGTTCCCCGAAGTAATCCCGGTCAGCCACAAAGGAGCATCCAATCATTGCAGGAGTCCTGCAGAAAGTACATTTCCAAAAGAACATGCTTGATGAAAATAATTCAAATTTTAAATTGTGGAAAATTACTCTGCGAATGCAAAATTCATCCTCTGTTAAATTATTAATCTTTTTTCCCAATTATGTTTTTATACAGTGCAGGCCCTGCCACCCTGAAAGACTCGGACCCTTGGGTATAAAACATTTCTGCAGGATTATTTGTTGTCTCAAATTGGTTGGGGCACCAGCTATAAAATTGTGAATATTCTCAGAGGGAAAATGATTTGCCTTATCCCTAATTCTATTAATCTGCTTATTGCTTTTTCTTTCTCTTAAATATATAAAAAATAAAACTTTTGACAGCTAAGCTAGCCTCATCTATCATACATATCATATCATAAAGAAAACACCTATTTTCATCCTGTGTTGATTTACACACAGAGACCTACAATTCCTCTAACCTCCTTCCATGAGACTACAAAAAAACAAACAAAAACAACAAAAACAAGAAATGCTTTAAAATTCTGTTGTGAGGAACAGCTGTACAATATGTATATTTGAGAAACTTTCATTTTCCATTTTTACTTTCCATTAAAATGCTAAAATATTTTAAAAGGGTGGAGTTGGTCGTGGGATATTGTAAGTACTCATTCCCTTTGAAATTATTCAGATCTTTTCATGCTGCAACAACAAAATTCAATGTATTTAAGAGGGATTTATGTGATTCCAGTAAAGTAATGCATAATTAGTAAAGAGAGGAGGAAAAATTGAATGAGGAGCTGCAACAGTGTTTAGCTTCTTTCAATTTGAAATGCCTGAATAAAATCCAATGCTACCTGTAGCCATCAGAACCCAGCAAACTGTTAGATTTAATACATCACTGTATAACTCAATATCAGTATAAATGGAGCTGGTGTGTGAAGACTGCAGAGAAAAACAAAAATCCAAAACTTAAACATCTCTGTTAAATTCTTTTTAGTAAAAATGGAGATACTATGGTACAGCTGCAAACCTACCAAAACATGGATCTGCCTAAAACGAAATAACACACAGATAGAAGATGGATGGAGCTTAATGCAGAAAAATAAGAAAGGAAAATCTGTTAGATAATGAAAACAATTGAGGGTAGGACTGAGGTTTGGCTACTATGCTGAATATACAGCCAGAGCAACACTGAAATATTTAGTCAGAAGAGACATACTCTGGTCCTTAAGAGCCAGTGTCCTGCAACTTTTAGACACGTTCCTGTTCCAACAAATCTAAATCAAATGTCTGAATTAGCTCATGTTTGTATATTTTCACAAAGATCTAATGATCTAATCAGCTGGTCAGACCCTTTTGGACCAGCAGGTGATAAATCAGATGAGAAGTCATGGACTTACTTTTAAAGACAAGGCCACATTCACCCATATAGATTAAATTCTACATTAGAGAACCAAAAACATGTCTGAGAGGGTAAATGTTTGATCTTATTTCTGTTTAGGGGTAGCTCTCATGTTCGAGGGGAGAGGAGGTGAGTTTCTGAGAAGGGTAGCTGCATGGACCACAAATGCATGCCAGATGTTGTACATTCAACCTGAAAAATTATTTTATATACCTCAAATGAAGCTAATTTTAGGGTCAAAAATTAAATGTGGAAATCAGTCCGAGGACTGATTTCTTAAAGGATATGTTTTTTTTTTAGATCTTTTTAATCATGGAAACTAGAATTCCCTTCATCTGTTTATGTGATTTTATAACCTATCATTTTTACAATATTTAAGTGAAATCCTTCTTGCCTTATGGGAGCAGACAGGTCACCCTCGTCCCACCATTGCTTAGGTGGGTTGATGTACATGCACCAGAGTTCCCAGTTGTAGCCGTGGCCCGAGTTCTCATAACGCTCCACCTCGAAGGTGTCATGTTTGATGTTGTCGATGGACGGCAGGATGATCCTCTTATGGTCCTCTTTTATTCTGGCCAGCACAGGCTCGGCCCTGACCAGAGAACATAAAGACATTAACACAATTACACTTCATATAAAAAAGCTCAAGTAAAACTTTAAACAGGAAACTAATTATTATGTCTCGTTTTTATGAAGCCCATATGCTTAACTCAGCTTCTTTTCTGTATTCAGAATCCAGACTATAGCAGAGGTTGAGCCCGCTGATCCTCTGAGCGCTAATCAAATTGATTCTGTCATAGTCTGTATGACAATCTGATAAGAACGGCTAAATTAAATCCTGTGATATCACTGGAGGCGCCATCTGTTTCTTACAAGATGACTACAAATTTATTGATACTGGAAATTCTAGTCTGTGACCAACAATAGATGGATTTACCCAGCAGAACAACAGCTTCTTTATGAGAGCTTTTATTCTGGTCAGATGCAGTGTAGTGGCCAGAATCTCACTGAAAAGACATGTATTTGCAGCCTAAATATTTATATCAGATAAAAGTAAGGGGCAGAAATGGAGCAAATACGAAGCAGAAGATGATTATCTGGACATCTATTTTCCTATTTAAAATGAGATGCTACCAATACAGTTGGCATCTTCTAAAGCAGAGAGCGGTTGAATAATAACAATTGAACTTTATTGATCTCACATTGGAGAAATTTACCTCTGCATTTAACCCATCCCTTTTGGGAGCAGTGGGCTGCCATTGTGTGGCGCCCAGGGAGCGGTGTGGGGTTAAGGGTCTTGCTAGCTGAGGGAGCCAGATTGGCAGCCCGTCGGAGAGGGGCTTGAACTCAGAACCTCTTTAATCCAAACGCAACACCCTAGCCACTAGGCCGCGACTCCCCGAAATACACTATAGGTATCAAAAAAATTTAACGTCTACAGAAACTAAAACTCCAACTCACTGCATTATTAGCAAACATACACCGGTAAAAAACAACAACACAGTACTGTGAAAAAGTTTGATTTGCAACTCAGTTAAGAAAATTGTATTTCCTAGCCTTTAATTTGCACTACCAACGTGCTGAACTTTTATAACCATTTTAAATAGGAAACAACCCAATGTTATACTGCATTTTGCACCATATATATTTTGCACTGCACTGAACCTTTCCATATTAATGCCCTATTGCACCATTATTTTAAACTGGTTGCTTTTCTCCCACAATGTTACATTTTGACCACTGCTGTACTTTATGATGCTAATGTTAATTTCACTGCTTCACTGCTGCAAGCTGCTCATTTCACTGTTGTAAGCTGTATGCAACTGAATTTCATTGTGTGGACAAAATGGCAATAAAATGTGTCTAAGTCTATTGCTTGTAATTTCAATGCGTATGATTTACAGATAATAAAAATACAAAAATACTGGAGTATTGTGAAATGTTTAAATACTGGAAATTCATAAAAAACAGAGTAAATATAGGTGGGATTTTTATTGGGATAAAAAAAGATATCAAACAAAAAAATACGAATTTTAAATAAAATGAGATAAAGACCTGTGTGAAATCTTATGTTTGTCATTAGGGAGCTGTAAATGTTTTTAAAATGTATCCCAGTACCCACCATTGGGGAGTAAACTCAACATGGGCATCAAAAAATCCAGTAACTTCTGCTGTAGCCACCTTCCAGCCTTCGATTCTGGCCCGGATCAGTCCTTCTCTTTTCTGGTTTCTTACTATCTTCACAAGCCCAGGGTAGCGCTTGTTCACATAATCCTCCAAAGGTCCTTTCAGCTGCTCTGTAGAGAAAAAAAAAAGACTTACAAAGGTCTGTGTATCCTGTGAAATGTGTAGAGCAAGGTGAGCAAATGTTCATCTCAGGATCCTCCAAACTGATAAGAGTCAAAATAAAAATGGTAAAATCTCTGTAATGCCAGTTTGCAAATAAAACATTTGCATATCACTGTCAAACTATCTAAACTCTGCTTTTTATTTGATACAATATAAAACAACTAAAATTGAACAGGATATCTGTCAGATCTATTTGACCTGTTGGTCAAAACCAAAACGATTCCATGACAACGTCTGTTAATGGGACAGCAGCATTTCAGATACAGCCCCTGTCTATTAGTTTAACATTTAAAAACTTATATACATAAATAAGGTGTGAATTCTTTCATACAAATTACTGCCAGGACTGTTGTATCAGCAGAAAAGTAGCAAGAAGGAGGACAGGACTAATATTTATGTTGTTTTCTATGTACAGAAGAGCTGACAAACTCAAAAGGACCATTGGAAGGAAAATGGCTACCCTTCCTGGCCAAAGTGGTAAGATAGCTCTTTCTACTGCACTGAAAAAAACAAATCTGAGTGAATGTAAATGTTATGTAATTACAATGTGTAATATTAACAATAAAATGTTACGTTAGTATCTTTACATAATAAATCTGGTTTTGAATTCATCTGCATTTGCAGACAATGTGCATTTTTTCCCTTTACAAAATTAATCTAAGTAATCCTAGCCAATCTTTTGACATACACACTAACAACAAACAATACCTTGCTTCATTTACTCAGTAAAAAAAATTGCTCCCCTTCCTGTTTTGTTGGTCTGGAAACCCCGTGCATTTCAAAGAGAAGAGCTACAGGTGTTGTTGATTTTACAGGGTTTGAGTTACTGTAGATCCCTCTCTTAAAGTTTTACAGTTCAATTTCTCAGGTTCTCCGAATTCACTTTCTAGTTGCACTACTGAATTTTCTTATAGTGATGTTAAGAGAGTTATGTTTAACTTATGTTTAAGTTATGTTTGTGAGTCTCTTAATGAGCATTTGAAGGAAACATTACTGTAAAGAAGTGAGAAACACATAATTCATGTAAAATGTTTTGCACAATGTGAATATATTGTCATTTTATTGTTTTGTCATATTACGGTTAACCCTTGGCCACAGCATGCACATCTTGAAATGTATTGACTTGAATTTTGTGACTATAATTCTGACGAAAATAAAGCCTGTCAACTTTCACTTAATGAGCTTTCTTCTACCACCACCATGAAGCACAATTTTCTATTGTACAAAATGCCTCAACCTGTGTGGTGTATATATTTTATTATACTTGTCAGTTTTCACTATCAAATGACCAAAATGTCAACTTTATGTAATGTAATAACTACAATTCCATATTTGATGAGCACATACTACTGACATTCTGTTTACAAGTACCAGTGTTGAACTAGTAAATAGTAGTAAAAGTAGTTAAAAAAAAAAAAAAAAAAAA
>NW_015151121.1:157594-159227 GCF_000732505.1 Cyprinodon variegatus
AGCTGACAAACTCAAAAGGACCATTGGAAGGAAAATGGCTACCCTTCCTGGCCAAAGTGGTAAGATAGCTCTAAGTTTCAGCACTATGGAAAGTGATTAATCAATAGATGTTTTTTTTTTTCTTTGTGTTGTTCAATTTTCCAATTTACTGAAAATGCTCACACTTTATCAGTGGAAAATGGTCTGCCTTTGCTCATATTTGGCAACAACAACAACAACGACCCTGGGCCTTAAATCTAAGCCCTTTAGAAAAGTATAAAGAGCAAGAAGTCAAGGAAGGTAAAATAACAACCAAAAAAGTGATTTCACACAATAAAAAAAGAACCATTGGCCCTTTCTTTTCTCTTTTTTTTTTTTTACAACAAATTTGACATGAAACATTTTCTTTTTAAGCACTTCATTTCCTACAGTTAACAAGCATGTCTAGGAACACTTAGGAATCTGTTATTTTCTGTTTCCCTTCTTGCGACTGCCTTTCTTCAGCTGTCACTGGGCAAGAGGTGGTGGTTTTTGAGGTGTGAAAAGAGCGCACAAATACACAGTGAGTACATGCAAAGTCTGTGCGAAAAGACCGGAGACTGGGATTCAAATCTGAGATGTTGCTGCAAGGTACCATTTTAAATGTCAGAAATTTAGTTTGATGTGTTTATGATTACTGAAAGGTTTAAATCAATGTTTACCAAAGTCTGGCGCTTGCATAAAGGTAAAGGTCTCTAGAGGATCATTTATGTCATTCTTATCTGTCATCCCTGCTGTCCTGTAATATCCAGTCCTGGCAAAGACATAAATTGAAGAAAAACAGAAAGATTCCCAACAAGTTTGCAAGAATTAATTTTGTGAGTTAATTCATGTATACAAAGAAGAAAGAAAACTAAAATCTGCTTTCATATTCCCTGTTGTGTTTTTTAAGCTCCAACAGACTCTAAACAACACGAAAGGAAGTCTACGGCTCAACCTTTGATCCATGAATTAACTCATCAGCCGTTTCCCTCCGGAGTCAAGCACACCCTCTTCTTCTAAACCACCCCACCCCCGACTCGCCTAAATACACACACAAACTCAAGCATAACATAAAGACATTTCTCTCCTTGTTCTTATCTCTGTCTTTCTCTCAAATGCTCTTGATCACATAGTTGTTTTCCATCCTGTTTTTTGTTCCCTCATATAAACACACACACCCACACACCATCATACACCGTGCATACAAGCACACACCCACACATAGCCATGCAAACAAGGCCAAAATAGTAGTTGGCTCATTGAGGCAGTGAGAGTGATGAGTGTTATTATGTTTGTCTGCTTTGCCCTCTGAGCTACTGCAGTGTCTTTCTGTGAAGGATGGCTGGCTTTCAGCCAACCGGCAGCACAGAGTGAGGCAGAGCTGGTGGAAGAGAGGCTCGGCTGGCTCACTCTTTTTAACCATCCTTTCTGTGTTTCCTTTGTTAAAAGAAAGATCTACAACTGGACAACTTACGAGTGAGAGTGTCCTCTCTCTCTGCTCTTTCTCCAAACTCTGATGGGCCTTTTAAAAGCTTTTACATAGATAAAATATAATAATGATGTATATATATATATATATATATATATATATATATATATATATATATATATATATATATATATATATATATAT
>NW_015151121.1:161296-174904 GCF_000732505.1 Cyprinodon variegatus
GCGCTTCTCGTTGCGTCACACCTCAACCCGCCACAAAGCCAACGCTGATTGGACGTTCGTTTGGTGAACGGCTCCAAATTTTCTTCAACGGAGAGTCTTCAGACTGATTAGTGAGTGAAATCTTGAAAGCTCAGGATGGTCTCACGAGGCTATGAGTGGGAAGCCCCACCTGTCCTTTCAGTGTATGTCATTGTGTGAAAGAATCTCTAAAAAACACGTTTCTCTCTTCTGAGGCCTTTTTTTCTTCTCATACAATTCGTAGACACTTTTTCTCTTATGACCCTCGACCATTTTCAATGAACCGCAGTGAGAAACACGAGCCTCAATGACTCTCTGAAACCGTAGCTCACCACACATATACACCTGTCGGCACACATGTGCACAAAAATAACTGGGAACAAGCATGCAGGATGGCCTTATGTAAGAATATCACCAGAATGATTGTCAATTAGGATGACCACTTATTTTGATGATCCACCTGAAAAAAAGAAAATCCTACACTACAGTATACCTTTAACTTCTACTTCTAAAAGCTGTTGCTACTGTACGTTTGTTTTTTTTTTGTTTTTTTGTTTATAGTTACTATACTATACTATAACAATAGTTCCAGTGAAAATGTAAGTTTATTGAATATTTTTTTGCATTTACCTTCTTTAGTTGTCTTGGCAATAACCTGTCTTCTTCATAACCTGCAGAAATTATTGGGTTTTCTGTGTCTTCACCATCAGCTTCAACCTGTTAGTATGGCAGTACCTTAATTAGCACAGCTGAGGGATGTTCTGTAGAGGTAAAGAGCACTGCTAAGTGTACAAATTCTTCAAGCATTGTTTACGTGCTGTAGTCTGTTTGGATACCCCCATACAGTAAGTCCAGTTGTAAAAGTTTGTCAACACCACAAATAACTGTTAGTTATATAACAAGTGGGAATGACAGGTTGGTAGCCAAAAAGTGGTCAGTCACATAAAATCCAAGAGCCTTAGCACAACATTTGGTGGAAAAAAGTCACTGTCAATGGCTACAGACCTTCCAACCTCATATTGCTTTAGGATTAGCTCAAGAACATTGCATAAATGCTTGATATGAACTCCAACCAGGGCTTACATCATCAAGTGCAATGCACAGCATAAGACACATGCAAACAAGCCTGGGTTTAACAATATGGCAACTGCTAGACTCCACTGTATCAAGGGGTTGGGCTCAGCCTATTAATTCTGGTGAAAATAACTTAGGATACTACATCTTACTAAAAATCTATGATAACTTCATGCTCCAGGCTTCTTTCTTTTTGCACAGTGAGACAAATCTTTATTAAAGCAGTTTTGGTTGTCTCCTTCTTGTTCAAAGGGACTGTGTACATGTGCAAGGAGAGGGGTCCATCAGGACTAAGGACATTTTGAGTTTAGTGGTGTGAACCAGCTTGATAAAAACTAGTTTGGGATGAGATGGTGGAGACTGCCAAGCTACTCTTCCAATTCATGATCAGAATCTGAATTTACAAATATAACTTCTGGATATCGGTAAACAAACCACAAAGACGCTTTTTATCTTGTGAATTCTCAGAGCTGAAATTGTTATGCCTTAATTACCTGTCAGCTAAGATAATAAAAAAGCCTATCAAGGACAGGTCGTTTTGTGTATCAGTAAGTAACCTTACATCACAGACCATAATAACCATGTGGCGTTCCCCAAGGCTCCATCTTAGGGCCCCTCCTGGTTAAAATCACCTGCTCTTCCTAACTCAGCTCTTAATAAACAACTGCTTTGGATATTCTCAGCCCTTTAAAGGCCTGTAATTAGTGCTCATCAATCCCATAGAATGGCTTCAGATTGTGCCTCCTAACTACCAGTAAGCTCAGTAGGTAGTTATTACTAAATTAATCCTAACGCTAACATTAATTCTTTGATTTATCTATTAATTTGTAATATGAACGTAATTTTAAAAGTTCTTCACCGGTCCAATAAAAAAAATGTGATCTACTTGGTCATGTTAAACAAACCAAAACCAAAAATGTAAACATCACAATAAATCCTTATGATTGAAATATGTGGAACGAAACCTTTTAAAGTTAACCTTTAAAAGACAGTAACAAAAAAAAACAACATACATTCTAAGTTATGTAGATAAAAAATATAAAGTAGGTAAATTGTAAATAAAACTTATGGTTTAAGATGCGGCCAAAGCATTTGTTATCAGTGATAGGCTGCATATTATCAGCTATAAGAAACCAATAGAAGGTGGACAGGGCACACTCTGAAGCCATTCTATTTGACTGATAACCACAAATAACAGCCAACTAATGGTTAATCACATCCGAAACGGACACAAGTCACCATATCTATGCAGATGATACAGATATTACAATGTCGCAGGGATTCATGAACCCATCAAAGCACTGAGTAAATGCAAAGAGGAAATCAATGCATAGATGTGCCAATATTTTGTTCAGTTAAACTAAGAAGAAACTGAAGTGTTTGGAGCAAAAGTAGATAATCTAAGAGTTAGCACACAGTTTCAGTTAATTCAACTAGAAACCACCAATCAGGCTCTAAATCTGGGTGATTGTTGCACTCAGACCTGAATCTTTAGGGGCACATAAAGACAGTAACAAAGTGAGCCTTCTTTCACCTAAATAAGATCTCTAGGAATAAAGGACTCATGTCTCCATGGGACAAAACAAATTAATGCTTTCATCTTTGGTAGAATTATTTACTGCAACATTGTCTTTACAGGTCGGCATAAAAGGTTGATCAGTCAGCTGCAGCAATCCGGAAAACTGCTGCACACCTCCTCACTAAAACTAATAAAGTGGAGCACATCACCCCAGTTCAAGAGACCTTACACTGGTCCCCTGTATCTTAGAGAATAGACTTTAAGATACTTATTTTAGGCAATGAAGCGCTGAATGGCTTAGCATAAAATTACGTTACAGACTTGTTTGTCAGTATATAGCCCCATTTACACTATGCTCTGAAAACCAATCTGTGCCGAGTTTGGACCGAGCTTGCATCAGTTAACCATGCCGAGCTTGGTTCCTTACAACCATTTAACACACCACGCTAGCACGGTTCCTCGCCTCTAAGTTACGATCGATGGTTCTGTTGCTCTGTAGTAGCAAAACTTATGTGATTATGTTCTGTTCTGTCCAACATCGCCTGGATTTTGTCCTCCACCCAAATTGCAATAAAAGCCTCAGTCTTGGCATCATCCCAGGTCGCACCACAATCTTTTAAAGCCATTTAAGAAAATGAAGTGTTGAGAAGATTTCGATTGTAGTTTACAGTTCTTCTTCTTCTGTTTTGTGGCAATTGGCAAGCAACTTACTGATGTACATTACCGACAACTACTGGAAGCTGACTATGAGGAGATGACGTGGTCTGCTCATGTGCTCTTTGTTATCTGAGAACCCGAGCCAGAACTGAACTGCGCTGGGTCCTACTGTTGAACTAGTATGAGATTAGCACGGTTCGGTTGTGTCTAGCATGGTCCAGTTCAGTTTTGCATGCCATTTACACTTAACAATTATCTCGGTTACCGTGCTCAGACCAATCTCGTCACGGTTTCAAAAGGTAGTACAAATGGGGCTTTTCTCTACCACCCAGACCTTCAGGTCTTTCGGGTCTTGTCTACTTTGCAAATCCAGAAACAGAACCAATCATAGAGAAGCATGAATGTTTGCACTACTGAATAAAGGGCTGTTGCTTTAGACCTCTTTGTAGGATTTATTAAAAATATATTAAAGGCATAATTTCATCCTTAGCCCTTACTGCCTTGACAACCTTGTGTCTTTTTCTTCAAAGTCATCTTCCCTCTCCGTTCTGGTAGATTGCGGCTTCCATTTCTTTCGGATATGCATAGCCTGCACTGCCTGCCAGTCTGTCCGACCTCATTTATCTCGTGGCCTCTGTCTCTCACCAACCCACCCCACCACCGCCTCTTTCTCTAATAGTCTGGTTTGTTCTCACAGCTCTTCCATTATTTCATGCTTCCTCCCCTCTATTTCTCTTTTTCCCTGACCCTTCTTCTTAATTTGCCTTTTGTCATTTCCCCTAGCTCTCTTCACTCCATGGCCTTTTCTTTCATTCGGTTCCATCCCATTTCTCTGTCTTCTTTCCGACAACTCCCTGTATTTCTTGTGCTTTTGGTCTGCCTTTACTTTGAAAGATTTCATTTCTGTCCCTTCATCATCTTAGCAAGCCCTGTTTCGCAGCCAAGCCCAATAAATAACACAGGGACATCTCTCCTTTGGGATCCTATTGAGATCTCTGCTTTTATCCACCTGAGACAGACAAACCAAAATAAAATCCTCAAAATCAAGCAAACAATTATGCTATCTATAATTAACAAAATTATTTTACTTTGCCATTTGAATGATATTTTGGATACTCTTAGTGAAAAAGACAGAGGTAAAATTGATTAATCTTTTATAGCCGTAGCATTATCCTGAATTCAACATATAAAAATCTGCTCTTTTATTTAAAGGTCATAGCCTTCTTTTATAAAATAAACATCCACAGATTATCTAGAGAGCATATATATATATATTAGATCAAATGTTAAGATATTTCGATGGTCCCCAAATACTTAAATATTTACTACTGACCACGATGCCAACATGACCAGGATTCTGCACCAAAATAAATAGTAGGTTTATGTCATCTGGAACTCAGGTGTTAGCGAATTGTTGTACTGTTGCTCTGTTACAGACCTAAGAGATGTCTTCTTCTCAATGTTACATTTCTGTAAAATTCAAGAGGACCAAATAAAGAAGCACAACGAGGGTGAAGATCAGTCAAAGTTGGCGTTGACTTATGGAAGGAAACGGGCTCAGAGGCCATGTGGAGGTTACCACTTATCTCCCAGACAGGTATGTTTGATAAAGCTAAAGCCAGACATACAATGTACAATTTTTTGGGCTTTTTGGGCCGATTCTCCAGTCGTGCGAGAATTTTTCGATCGGGCTCAGTTTCAACCTCCTCGTTCATCCCGCATCGTGAAGTATACAGGGGGTAACATGGGGCGATCAGCCTCTCGCGACCACCTCCCAATCAGGAATCATAAGGTCAAGAGAAAATCAAACATGTTTGAAATTCAGTCGGCCGTCGTAAGGTGTTTGTAGGCAAATCCTGCAGTTGAAGCAGAGCTACGAGCCGATTTACCAGAACCTTGATCACTGCACATGCGCAAACAAGGGAGTTCTTCATCCTTTTCTTCCAGAATGACGAGTCCGACCAGCTCCATCTCTCAGCGCTGAGTCCAATGTGTGGTTTTTTAGGACGTACAGTGTGAGCAGGTAGATCGCATCAGAGCGTCAGGCCGCACAGCGTGAACTTTTAAACACTGCGGTTTCATCGCACAGTTTGAGCTGTAGCTGCGTGCAACGATTGAAAATATTGCATAGTGTATGCCCGGCTTCACCAACAGTCAGTCAGTGCAGCCTGTGGCTGTAGGATTCTTGGGTTTTTCTGCATGTGAGTTAGTGTTAAAGGATTCAAATGTGTTTATAAATGTCAACACTAGAGCAGCTGGTTTAATTTCAGTTAGGGAGAGCTAATCATCTTCTTCTTGTATATTATTGCGTGTACCAAGACCATCTTTAACAACTCTGACTGGTTGTTATGGTAGCAGATTGTGGGGGCATGGCCTTTTGGGACGACAGGGGTGTGGAAAGCTAATACAGCCCATCCAGAGGAGTGCTGAATAAGGATATTCTGAGAATAATCTGAGAAGAATTTTCTTGTACAAATGGCAAAAACATGCCCTGGGAGCCTCATTGTTAATATTTTTTATGTTCAAATGTAGAATATATAGGACCTTTAAAGTAAACTAACTAATTCATCAAAAAAGGAAGGAAATGCTTGAGGTAATTATCTTCCTCTTTTGCTATAGGTGCCAATAAAATATTTTATATTTTTATTTGCAACAAACGATTAGAATAAAGGTAGCCTAAAATAGGGGTTTATTTCAGAGATTCTTTTAGAAGTGACTGAACATATTATCAAATGTTTTTGCTTCCATAAAAATACCAAAAAATAAAATTAATCGACTCATATATTTAGCGTCACTTTTGGTGCATTAAAAAAAACAACATAAAATCCGATGGTAAAGTTCTTTAATTCTTACTGACCGTCATCGCTGTTGTCGTCCACCAGGATAATCTCTTTGAGCAAGTGAGCTGGCGTGTGATTGACTGCTGAGTGGACAGAGCGTAGGATCACTGACAGGGCTTCGTTGACAAAAATGAAGATAAGGGAGATCTGGGGGAGGTCTCTGGGGTAGCTGACTTTTCTACATCTGGTAAAAGAAAAACAGAGAGGCCATATTGAAGAAAAACTACACATTATGCAAATGTTCACCCTTCAGTGCTGCTTTAAAACATAAAACCTCCTCTGTCTTGACAAGGGAAGGCAAAACGTGTGCGGCTTTCTCTGCAGGCTTAATCACATGGGTTCTTTTTGCTGTATTCACTGTGTGTTTCTGCTGCTGACAGGAGGCCTATTTTCACCTCTGCTCAAACAGCTCTAATGAAGAGCAAAGAGAAAGGCTGATGCTTTAGCTCTTAGCGCTGCACATGTGGAGGCGGTAATGTCTTCCTTTACTTTCCCATGTCAACCCACTTTAATCAATAATCGGATTTCCCTTAGGAGATTAAATGTAATTCGAAGTAAATAAACAGTAAATCCATGGATTTAGTTTGAATCAAGCTTTTTGTTTTTAAATGAGGTTAAGACAAAAAAAAACATCCAATTAGAAGATATGGTTTTGTACTACTGAGCATTTGGGTTCTAATTCAAAGGAAGGAACCATCGAACATCCAACAGCCAGTGCAAATGGGGTTGAAGGAGAGGTATAGCAGCAGAGTCCTTTAAGCGGAGAAAGGTGACACTGAGAACCACATTCTGGTTCATAGAGAAGTAAAACAACAGGATCTGGATGAAGAATTTTTTATTGTTTTCTTGGAGTCAGAACCTGCAGGACTTTACAGGCTTTCTTGTCTGTAAAGTCCTGCTTTTCTTTCCTCTACCAAACTTTACATTTAGGTTAAGTGTTCAAAAATATATGAATAAAATGTACATTAAAACACTGACATAACTTTGAATACAGTTAAAAGTTATTTTAGCTATGATGAAATAGAACAGCAATCTTAAACTCTTTTAAAAATCTATTTGTACGTAAAAGCTGCACCATAAAAAAAAACTCAACCAGGGCTTGATCTGCTGCTATTAGAAAATAAATTGGTGATTGCATCAGATTGGAAAAAACACGTCTAGTGTTATTGTTAAAGGGCAAAAATCAAGCGAGTTAAAAGAGAATATTTAAAGCTCTAGTTAGACCATGGAAGGCAGTAGCTGCATCTGGAAATCCAGGGATTCTGCCAGCCACATTCATTAAAAAAGGCTTTTTAAATGAAAGGACTGATAGGATCAAGCTATTTTCATGTAGATAGAACATCTAACTGTAACCAGACCTTATTAAAAATCATGAATTATCTAGATTATAAAGAAACTGAAGATTACTGCAGTTGTGAAATCAACTTAATCGTTTTGAGTAATGTTAAAAAGAGATTTTTCTGTACTAAGAAAGTGATAATCAACAATAAATTCAGAATACAGTGATATGATGAGTTTAGCAATATTATTAATACTCTGTAATTCTATGCTGTATTTGCCTTTTGCTGTAGTGGCTTAATTAGCAGCATCTTTTCTTTTTATTCCACAGCCTTAGCACAACTCAGAGTCAACATGTATCCCATACATGTGCCCCTACTACACAGCCCAAATAATAATTACCTAGTAATAACATTTATTTTTCTCACACTGAGCTATAATATTAAATCTGTCCAATAATAATTGCCGCTGCATGCAGTCAGAGTACTAAAACGGCATACTCTAAATCAATAAGATCTATTTTCATATGAAAAAGTATTCATCTATTTATTACTGCTTCCTTCTGTCCAGGAAACAGTGACCTTACAAGGTTGACAGGATAAAAATAGCATTAAATGACCTCACAAAATGTGTTTATATTACAAATAATGAAGCACAAGAGCTAGCCAAAGTATGAATAAAAATGAGAAAAAGTCCAAGGACATATCCCCAGTATAATCGAATATTTAACCAATAAAAAATATTTGCATTTATATCTTTAACGATTTATAACATTGAGGATTTGTTTAACTGTACTGAGTGAACCAACTTTCGTTGGGTAATATTGTAGCTGATGCATAAGGGGTGATGTTGGGGACATTTTGTGAATGAACACAAATACTTTGATTTTCTGGATATTTTAAGAGGTAAGAAGTACAGGAGAATCGCAAGGATAGCACTGATAAAACACTGACAATCCCACTATAAAATATGACCTATACTGTATTGATGAATGAAACTGTTGAGGTTTGTGATTAAATATATATATATATATATATATATATATATACATATATATATATATATATATATATATATTCAAATGAATATGTATGTATATAAACGCATGACTTATTTCTAAAGAAGAAAACATATCTGCTTCACTTCTTTCGCCAGCTACTATGTGAATTAAAAGAGAGGGATATACCTTGAAGAGCAGGGATAGATGGGAAGTTCAAAGAATGTAATCTAGAGTTGAATAACCCACATAGATTTTCTTGGGGTTGTAGCATTGAAAAGTAATATAGAACTGCACAATCCTTGTTAAACAGGATTAAAGGATTTTCGGAGCAGATGAAGTGTCTGCTGAAGTTGAGATCCAATTAGTACACCACACTGTCATTAACATAAAAATTCAAATTAGTACACAATCCTCCAAGATGAAAATTAAGTATATATTAGGGGCATAATAATAGGCTTGGAACTCATCACCTTTGAACATATTAATGCCTCATTTCACACCAAGTTCTGTTGGAAAGATAATTTTTTAAACCACCCAACCAGCTGTTCTGTAATACAGACATTAATACATTTTGCAAGCACATGTTCCAGATTGTCGAAAGTGTGTAAGCATTAATTTAAAAGTCTGCAACAGTATTTTTTTACAGTCTAAAGCCTTGATAAAAGTCCACATCATTGATATGAGGGAGCTGAGTTTGAAACTGGGAAGTCAGGAAGGGTATACAGCAACAAAACTCTGCATTCAAGTTGTACTGACTTGTATCGGCAACCCCTGAATAAAGGAGCTGCCTGAGATCTTTTGCCAAAAGGCTTGCTGTTTTACTATGAACTTTTTATAGGCCAAGCTTAACAAAATACAACGTCATGATAAAATATCATACTCCTCAACTGCTCAGTAACAAGAGACTGAAAGACTTTAGCAAGAAAAGACAATACTAATATAGGCCCTATAATTGTTCAGGTCTGCTAAATCGACCCCTTTAAGGAGCAGCAGAACAGAGGCAGATTTCAAAATGGAAGGAATCTCATTTGTATCCAATGAAAGGTTAACAAGAAAAGTGAAAATTGGAGCGATAAGCTTAACTGAGTGTTTTGAAAGGTGACATTATGGGAAAAGTAGCATAGCTTTTCACAGCTCCAATTTCAACAAAGCTTCTATTCAGAGCAGGTCAAAGTAAACCATACCTAGAGACATGACAGGAAAGGAAAGCTTCCTCTCTATTGCTTTGAGCCCATCCCTTAGGGAGCCCTGAACTGCTACACTGAGTTATGCATAGGGAACAATCTAGAGTAATTTTGTTCAGGGTCCAAGAGTGACAGTCTGAGTTTCAAACCAACAATCTTTGCAGGCTCTCAAGGATGCAAACAACCTGCTTTCTAACTACTAGGTCATCATCGCAGGACCCCAGAAAGACTAGCTGTTTGCCATGGCAATAGCTAATGGGGATCGGCTGTTTCAACCATTGCATTTCCAAATTCTCCCGAGTGGTCCAGCAATTTAGACGAGTGAATAAAGTGAATGTAATTGGTTATTTATTAAGAGGGTTGGATTGTTTTTCTGGAAGGTTCGCAAGCAACCTTGGTTGTGACCGGTTTCTTCGAAGCATCTTGCTAACCATTTAGCAACTTAGCGCTAGTAGGTTCCCAATGGGAAATTACATTGGGACCAAGTAGCACTTAGAAATGACACTGTCAAGGAACGTTATGGACAGCGGAAACATGCAGGAGGAGGAGAGTTTTGTGACGGAGGTCGTTGATGAGTCTCCTCCGTCATACATTTTATATTTAGAGGAGGAAAGCGGGGATGAAGATGTTTCGAATAGGACGCCAGGGCGGCAGAGGCTTGGTTTGGTGTAGAAGGCTTACAGCTGTACATGTTTGAGCCCTTGCTTCGCAACGCTGCCAGTTCTGTTAGCTCTACCCCTGCTGAAGACATAGACATCCATACCCGTGAACACTGGGACGGAACTCAATAGGAAAGTAAATTATTCTTATTTCTTATTTCAACTGTCGCGTATATTAGCTGCGACATATGAATCAAGATGCTATGACTGAAAAAATGTATTGACAGATGACCATTGATATATGATTGGCCGAATTTAGGTGTACAAGCTGACATATAACTAACTGGCCTGCATAAGATAATGGGGGGGGGGAAACTGATTTTAAGACAGGATTTTTTTCTTAAATAGAAATGTTCTAAATTTTGGGACAAATCGTCTGATAAAGAGTACATTTATATACATGTTTAAGCCAGATTGATTTGACATTTAAATATTATTTTCCTGTGACTTTAAAAAATCACCAAATTACCTCCTCTGGAATTGCTGTTTTTTCTCATATTTAGATTCTTGTTACAAACATATGTATAAACAGTATGACAGCATACTGGAAACACATCATTAGAGCCAAAATGCATTGATCCACCTGAATCTTGACGCAATCACCAACTGCACATTAGTGTGCCTTCTTTTGATTCATCAAAAAATTATTGCCAGACATTCTGCTGTTTATCGGCACTCTGAATGTCCTTGTGGTGGCTCTCAAGGGATAATTACACTCCTTCAGTAGAGTAATGGTCTCCTCCCAGTGGGACATATCCAACTAACCACCAAAAGGAGGAATCCAGCATGTACCCTGATTAGATGACAGGGGTTCTACTTCTACTTCAACCTCCAATCAGTGTGACAAAATTCCTTAAGTTACCTCAAACATGCCTAGCCAGGCAGTGATTGAAGCCTTTTTTAGCCTCTTTGATAAAGTATCTTGGAAAGATAGATTATAAAAGGTGGTGAATATTGAAATGCAGAATGGCCAGTAAACTGTGAGATCTGCCTTCCAGCTCAGACGTTCTTCAACAAAACAAAGTGCAGCAAAGACCCAATTATAGCAAACAATATGTGTATCTCATCCCCCATCCTATCATCTACGTATGTGAACACAGATAAATCTGAACTAATCTGAAAGCAGCAACAGCTGGATCAACCCAGATGGAACACAAGTTAAACATTTGGGGTGATGTGAAGAAGATGGAGAAGGACGCCTGCACATCCTCATACACAATATGGAAAATACTGCAAAGTCAAGTTGAGTCTTCTCAAAATGACTACCATCCTATAAAAGTCAAAAGTTTGAACTGTATTGCTGCAGTAATTGTATATTTTCAGGAAAAAAACAACAAAAAAATAGAAAGAAGTGCCTTTTGATGCTATAGCAATCACAGCAGCAAGAGATGTGAATGGGAGGCGAAGGGCGTGGTGCAATCAATGCAAGCAGTAACAGCAGTGTGTAGGAGAGCGAAAAGAGCAGCATGAATAGTCTCCAATGTGAGTGACAATTCGCCACTTCACAAGTACAGATTCACTGACTGTGACGGTAAACGTCCTTTATCGTTTCTTTAGCAGTACAGACTAATGTGAGAAGCTTGAACTAGGTGGGTAATTATCAGCAGGCTCTGAGTTTAAAATCCACTTTCTACCATTAACCGGTTTAAACAAATTAATGAAAGAGATCCTGGTTTAATTTTCTTTTTAACTGTTTCTCGCTGGCTTCTTTTCCGTCACGTTTCACCACCACCTCCTGCTCTGCAGAGTAAAAGGAGCCTCAATCAAACACAGTGCGGCTCATCAGGCTCCAGCTGACATCCTGCTGCTGCTGTTCCTTCCAGGCCTGCAGATATCACACCCCGACACGTTTCGCACGCCGCTCTTTTCTCAGCGCCACATAAGACCCCCTGCGGGGACAAATAAGAATGCTGGATTCTTTGCTACACCATGCCCAAAGAAAATAAGCCCACACATATATGCAGCTGGTAGAAGGAAGGTCCTCACTATCATTACTGGCTTTTAATTTACTCACCTAGACAGAAAAGTAGGTCAGAGAAATACTTTCAAAAGAGACCATAAAAGATCTGCAATGCATAACGCTGTAAAAAGATATTGGAAAAAAAATAAATATGTTGAGCAAAATGAACTCAAATGTCTAATTCTACTAAAGAATTATCTCTAGATATGAATAGGGCTCATGCAGAAAATATCCTTTAGATTTCTAAGGAGTTTTAAATCCTGATGTATGTAGAACATCATGCTGACAGTAAAACATGTAATAGCCAGTGGCCACTTGGCTGTTTTATGGTTAGATGTATTTGATGAAGCCTTGATCTTTTTCTCTTTACCAAAAACATGTAATTTATAGAGTTTGTCCCTATTTTTTGTGACCCTAATATTTTTTTATGAGACCCACCCTCTCCAATAAAAAAAATGCACATGCACAACTCTGTACCTCTGTATTGTTTTTTTTTTTTTTTCTGTTGAAATAATCAAATTAATTTTATACTAAAGAGAGATAAGCGAATAAAAAAGCTTCCAAATACTGATTTAATTTATGTTGAAATAAAACTGTCTCAGTAGTCTCAGTATAGAAAACAAAACAGCATGTTTTAAACTTATAGTTTAACCCTGATTAACCTGCTNGTTGAAATAAAACTGTCTCAGTAGTCTCAGTATAGAAAACAAAACAGCATGTTTTAAACTTATAGTTTAACCCTGATTAACCTGCTAATAAAGAGATAATTCAAACAGAACCTGTCTGCCAACATGAAGTAGGTTAAAATCCCAAATAGCAACAATATAAACCCTGATCTAAATTCATCAATCAACCGATATAAACAACAATTAATTGGCATTGATCAATCTGGATAGAGTTACAACTCAAAATTTAAGGCTGTGGGACGCAATGAACCACAGTTAGAACCATTAATTTTAACTGGTGAAAACGTGAAGCAGTAATAAATGTTCCTATAGGTGTGGCCAATCTACCAGTGAGATCTACTGCAAGATCTCATCCAGGGGGTAAATAAAGGAGCCTAACAACAAATAAAACACTACAGGCCACACATGCCTCAGCTAGGGTCAGTGTTTGGTCAAGAGTTGAGAAAAACAAAACAAAGCAAAATGAACTCAAATGATATGAATAGGACTCATGCAGAAAATATTCTTTGGACTTCTAAGGAGTTTTACATCCTGATGTATGTAGAACATCATGCTGACAGTGAAACATGTGATGGTCAGTGACCACTTGGCTTCAGAACATTTATGGTTAGCTGTATTTAATTGAGCCATGATTTTTTTCTCTTTAACAAAAACTCATGACTTAGAGACTTTGTCCTTAAGTTTGTGACCCTAAGGTATGGTGGAGGATTTTTTTTCTCAAGTTTACAAAATG
>NW_015151121.1:178252-180655 GCF_000732505.1 Cyprinodon variegatus
TACAAAATGAAAGAACCCTGTACCCGCTCCCGAGAGGGAACGACTATTAAACATGTGTTAGAGCATGCACAAGCCCATTCCTCCTCATACACTCTCTATTTAGAAGTTGCTGTTTGCATCGCTCATACAAGCTTACTTTCCATTTGAAGATTTACCATTTTTCCACTATGTCAGACTCTGATAAGTGAAAATGTGACGAGCACCTAAGATGTTCTTACGGAAACATATCACCAGAATAATTGACAATTAGAAGGACCACTTATTTGGATGATCCACCCAGAAAAAGAACATCATCAGCTTTACCTTTAAGTTTAAGCATGACCAGTAAGTCAGCTCTAAATGATTAAAACTATGTGTTATGACATCTACATTCTGTCTGTTTTATATTTTTCTAAAGTAATTCTCTTTTTACTCTGGTTTTTACTTTCTTTATTTTACACAGAACTGTTGCTCATATAAAAGAGCTGTTGACTGGTCTTTACTCCATTCTTCAGCTGAAGCATGCTGACATTTTACATAAATGCTGGATAAATTATAGAGAAATTGAACAGTGTCAATATAGCTGCCGGGATAATGAGGCTAAATCCACTGAGTGGCCAAAAACTACACATGAAAAGACTAGTGGAGGGGGAGAGTTGGAGATAAAATTTGGAGCTGAGATGGTGAAGAATTGTTGTGGAATCAACTGAAAAAAAATGTTTAATAAGATGATTGAATGAATTTGCTAAATCAGAGAGAAAACTGGAGTCCACAATTAGAAAGAATAAAAAAGGCAGCTGGAGAAATAATAACTGGGATAAGGAGCAGAAATGAGGAAAGCTCAATAACAGTACAAAGACTTGGACATACAGGAGTATGTCTACTAATGAACTGTGAGCATTGTGGGCGGGACAAAACAACTAAACATGCTTTATGGAATAGCAGAAATATAAGCTTCGAAGAAGACTAATTAGGGCAGAATTTGACAAATGAACATATAAAGCAAATATACAAATCATTAATCAATATCTAAAAACATTTTTTTAAACAATCAGATTCCATTAAATTCTGAAATATTTGTGATGCCGTCCAATACAGGAAATGCTATATGTACAATCTATTTGCTCCATGAGCAAAGTAAGTTTAAACGGAAGCTGAGAGCGGTGGTACTCAACTTTTTTTTTCTCCTTTGCCTTCTCGAGATATCACTGTGTCATTATCGCAGTTAAACCCCTAATTGTTTTCTCGAGAAAACAAGATAATTATATTGTTATCACAAACAAGCAGTTATTAATTTCTTGACATACAGTAACAAGATGATTAACCTGTATGAGTAATGAATGAGGCTGGCCAACAGCCCTGGATTCCCAGTCCCTCCATGCCTGCTGTGCCCGTAGTTGTACAGTCGCGGTACCTTGTGTGTGTAAAAAGTCAGTTTTTGAGTTTCCTTTTTCTTTTCAGTCATTGTAAGGTCGTGGTGGATGATTGGATTGCATGGATTACAGCAGAAAGAAATCTGACAGTTTTAATTAAAATCTTTAATCTGGAGTCATTTCTGGGCATTTTATACCTTTTACGGGTGTAACACCGGGGCTGCTCAAAAAACACCTGGCGACAGAACACCAGCGCTTGGGCGCCGGAGGCATAGGTCTAATTACTTATGAATCAGAAGTGGAAGCAAATCATCAAACCAACAACTTCTTCTCATTACCTAAAGGTTAAACACAGGATCAGTTACAGAATTACACATAGGCTGCCATGACTTATACTTATAAATCCTCTCCCGCTGTTTTCATATTGAAGGATAAAGGATGTAATCAGTTTTAACTCACACCAATCATCTCGTTATGAAGAGAAAATGTTTTTCTTTATCTTTAGATAATGAGAAAATTAACTCGTTTTCTCGAGAAAGTATTGATGGACACGACCGCTCACGCCTTTCATAAGTTTATGCTTTAGATACAACAGATATTTTATTAAAGACTGGAGGATAATACATACAGCTGGTAAAATTATACTAAACACAGTTCCNCCTTTCATAAGTTTATGCTTTAGATACAACAGATATTTTATTAAAGACTGGAGGATAATACATACAGCTGGTAAAATTATACTAAACACAGTTCCTTGATTTTAGAAAGTTTTTCAAAACAATTTTATAAAAAAAAAGTTTTATTTTTGAACAACTCAATTCACCCATCATAGATCCAGCTCCTCTAGATCTTATTATCTAGGCATCCAACAAATGCTTCTAATTCTTATGGTGCTTATTTATTAAGGTGGATATAAATAATATTAGCTTGTCTGATAAAACATCAAATAAAGATAATAAAAGGAGTTGTATTTAAAGCTACAGTGTGTAATAATTACAGGGCTATACAGTCAGAAATGTAATATATTATACATAAATATGTTATTTATCAT
>NW_015151121.1:183493-187360 GCF_000732505.1 Cyprinodon variegatus
ATGATAAATAACATATTTATGTATAATATATTACATTTCTGACTGTATAGCCCTGTAATTATTACACACTGTAGCTTTAAGTTAAAATAAGTATATTATTATCTCCAACAAACCAAAACCAAAGATCTGTCAAAGAAGCTCTGGGAGAAGATGCATATCAGCCCAATGGTGGAAATTGGCTCCAGAACTCTTAGCAGCAATGGATGTGACATTGAATGTTTTAATTCAGAAATATGAAATGAACATTAATCACCCTTTGTGTGGAGCTCCATGTAAGAAAAGGCCTCAAAGCTTCAAGATGATAACATAAAATGTGACAGATCCGCTCACAGGAACAAAAGAGCTGCTATCTAATAATGGGAACCACAGTCAAAAGGACACCATTGGTCCAACAATAGATTCATATCAGCCCCCTACTATTGGAGAAACATGTACAGGCCTGTCTTCAGTGATCCACTGCTAAGAGTTGTCAGGATTTCGATTGCTCATGTGAGGACAACTTAATTCAAATGCCAAGTATGAGCCAAAAATCACCATCCCTGCAGTCAAGTGCACGGTGGAAACATATTTTCAGGCTGTTTTTCTGCACAGGAAATTTGTCTGAGGAAAATTTATGCAAATTGAAGAACATTTCACTCACAGATAACATTTGGTTCCTTTCAACAAGTGAAATAATCTTCTGATAGAGCTCTGTTTTTAAGAGTACAGTTTTCTCATTTTAGATTTAGAGTCAAATTAATTAAAAGTCACATATTTTAGCATCAAGCAAGAGTCTGGCTCTTTAAGCACCTAATCAGCACAGCATAAATGGCCAGAGATGTCAAAACATGATGGAGAAAATCAAATTTCCCTTTTGCGCAAGCACCACCTTCTTTATTGATTGCTTTAAAAATCTGCTCCCACTATTGCTCAAATATATCAAACCCTTCAACTCAGAGTTAAGTAAAAGCTGCTCATTTGGAGGTGAAGGCTTTTAACTCTTCAAAAATGACCTAAATATTTCAACTGTTTTAACTCCAGGTAACATAAAATCCTGGACAAAAAACAGACTTTAAATGAGCAGCAACTTGCTAAAAATAAGACATGTCTCACTAATTGAGGAGAGCTTGGTTATTATTGATAAACCTGAAAATCTATTGATAAATCTTTGAATGACCTTTATAAATTAAAGAAGGCAGATGCTTTAGACTTTTTTTTAGCAAACTGTAAGAAAGTTTGGCTGCTTTAAAACAAAATATAAAAAAGGAAAAGTCATAACTCTTTGCAAAAAAAGAATCTAGTGCTGCTTTCATTGTTGCTCCAAAAATGAGACGCAACCAAAGCGCTCCATTTGAATTATTAAAAGCCTTTTCCAAAGTTTTAATTGGATTTTCTTCACAAAGCAGAAAGTGTTCCAAATCAATCTACTCTCCGAGGGTCGTTCTTCCATTCAGAGCAGCAGTGACTATATATATGGAAATAGATGTGGATTCTGAATTATTAAAACTTGTTTTTACATGAATGTTGAAGGCACAAAAGAAACGTCAAATGTTTTCTCTAAGAAAGATGTGAAAAGGTTTTCTGTGTAATTTAAAGTGACAAACGTTGGTTTAGCCTCTTTCTGTCTTTTTTTCTTTTGTTGTTGTTGTTTTTTTTCATATATTAATGACACAAACTCACTTGTTTGGCCGGTGATCCGGGATGGTCCGGTCCAGAGAGATCCTGTCGCTGAGGTAGGCATTGTAGCCGTACTTCTCCTTTAGGTATTTGGCATCGTTCTCCTCCAGTGGTGAAAGCGTAGCAGCGACGCCGCCTTTACCCCGACCCCCAAAGCCTTCAATCAGGCCCAGGGATTTGGACAGACCTGTTTGAAATAGACAAAGCAAAATTTCATGTCAGGAGCCTTTAGGTTGCTTGGGTTATTCTCCTCTGTTTAGGACCTACACACACACTAGGCCCCATCTAAACATATTAAATCTATAAACAGCTGGGTCTTTAAGACGCACTAGTAATGGAATACAAGAAATCTTTTGCCACATTCTTTTTAAGTTTAATGAAGATTTTGCTTTAATTGCCAAAAAAAATTCCCAATGAACGGGAGAAAGATTTTAAAGTAAAAAATCAATAATAATTTGAGATTATTTGGGTTTTTATAAGTATTTATCGGTGAAGAGACACCAAAAGACTCATTTTCCAGGCAAACTGTCTACTTTCTAATAAAGAGGAACCTTTATTCTCTGCAGTCGACCCTGACCTCAAACCGCTTTACTCTTCAGGGATTAATTAGGTATTGTTGAGGATTCCTTTAGAAAAAAGCTATTTAAATCCATCCTATTTATTGAAACTGATTTGAAATGTTTATCTTACACGAGTATATACATGCTGGCAGTTTCTCACATTAATAATGTAGGAAATTATGATAACAATTGGTATATTCCTTTGGGTTTTTAGGGATAAAATATAAGTGCTCTCATTATTTCTCATCAGTATCTAAAGGGGGAATATTCTCAGGGAGCCTTGGTGCATATTGTACAGAAAGCATTAGCATTTTGTAATTATTAATATTCAGAATCACTCTACTAACCTTTTACATCATATAAATATATCATTTAGCAAAGGTGAGCGTGGAAAGGAACTGAGAAGGAATAATCAGAGTATCATGAAATGATTAAACAACAGTGATCTTTCTGGTTGCATAGATTCCTATCAGAACCACCGGTGTGTTGAGGTAAAACCAGAACAGGCTCACAGCAACTTAAAAGATTAAAAAATCCAAAATAACAGCGAAGGAAAGCAACCTCGCAAATGACTCATAAAAAAGGAGATCCAACTTGTCTGTGGTTCCCATCAGGCTCTTTTCTTGCCTTGGGTTCTTTGGCTCAACTCAGGACTCGATAAAGCTGCCCTCTGACAGCATCCGGCTTAGATCAACAGGGAAACTTTAGAAAGCATGCCAAGTATATATATATATATATATATATATATATATATATATATATATATATATATATATATATATATATATATATACAGTATATCAAAAAAATTTTCTACCAATTGTTTCAAAACCTTTTATTCGTGTTTCTTAGACTGAGACAGTTCCACAAGCAAAAGCAAGAATATCTATTGTGGTTGAATTAGTTGTGTATTAGAAGACTCAACATGTATTACTACTTTCTTACATAATAAACAAAGCAAAAGGCCTTTGTGTCAAAAGCAGAGACAAGATCATTTAATTCCTATTTAATTAAATTCTCAGGCATCTAAACTGTGTCTGTCATAAACTGTGCAGGTTCTGACATTCACCTCAAATAGTTAAGCTCAGTCTGAAGTCATTAAGAGGAAGGTTTCTAAAGTGATTTGAATGTTTACTGAGAGCTTATCTGTGCAAAAAGACACTTATCTGAGCTTTCATAACTCAACAATGATTATTATTTTTGTAGCAATCAAATTACAGAGTGATGATTAGATTCTTAAACTGTAATGATTTAGGCGATGATGACTGACTTAATTTCTTATTTCATTCACCTGTCCAATTCTGCCCAGTTTCCTCATCACCGCTCATCTGATCCACCTGCACCTGCCTCTATTTAAGCTGCTTGCTCCCATTCTTCAGCGACAGATTATTCTTGAGCCTTTAGTGTGAGAGTTTTCTAACATTACTGATAAGGCTCTGGTTGCAGAACTTTGAGCCTGCCATCCCCTGTTCTGATCTGTTTGCCTAACCTGTCTTTAGATTCTGTTGGATTCTACTGTGGACTGAACCTGGATCTTTCTCTTGACTTCACCCTCTGGATTATTCTGACTTCCTTCATCATTTGTTTGGATCTGATCTCCTGTCAGTTTTGCGTCCTTCAAGGCTTCGGTGTATGAAACTCTCTGTGCATC
>NW_015151121.1:187681-190955 GCF_000732505.1 Cyprinodon variegatus
CGCAGATTAGTAACGTTTAGTAACATTTGTCAAGTATCAATGACGTGTAGGTCGGATGAATGCGACCTGGCCGTCCAGACACAGGTCGCATTTGAAAAGATCAGATACGTATCGGATTCAGGACCACATATCCAAGTGGCCTGGGTCGCATTTGAAAAAATCCGATCTGTGTCGTTCAAACTGTCATAAAAAGATCCGATACAGGTCACATATGGGCAAAAAAATCGGAATTGGGTCACTTCAGGCTGCAGTGTGAACGTAGCCTTAGTCATTAACCTGTGTTTCCTCTTGCCCTGCCTCGGACGCCCTAGCCACTGTTGCTGCAGATCCGCAAGCTATTTGTCGTTGCTTTAATAAACACTTTTTAAGTTATCCTACTGTCTGTCTTGCCTGAATACTGAGTCCGTCTGTTCAGAGTCATTACATAAACATTTATCTTATTTTTTTTGTCATACTGTAGGAAAAACAATTATTTTTTTTTTTGTTATTTCAGCTCTAACATCATGGTTGCTGCTGTAACATCTACAAATAAATAGAGATATTCCGATACCATTTTCTACCTCCTGATACAATTCCGATGCCTGTGCTGTGAGTTTAGGCCGATACAGATTACAGATACCAGTATGTTACAATTTATATGAATAAATATATAATCATACTATGCTTACATCCTGACTGTGATATGACTATTATTGTGGTAAGGTTACACCCTTAAAATTAAATGGAAACATGAACAAATACAGCCAATTTAAGCATTTTTTAAAATAGAGCAGCATAAAAAAACACTACTAGTCGTAGCAAGGCCAGTCTCCGACAGGTGTCAGGTGATTAGCTCTCCTTCTCAGCAGGTGGCAGCACAGCATTGTTTTAAGAGCATCGAAGAAGAACTGATGGAACTAAACCAGCAAATAGATTCCTGTTTTAGATCACATGGAATAAGATCAGTGCCTGGATTCCAATACTGGCCGTTACCTATGCCATCATTTTCTGCAGTATCAGAGACATTCCCGGTATTGGAATCAGAACAACTCTAAAAATAAGTGTCAATAAAATGGAAAGCCAGCTTGTATCAGTTCTGTTTTTACTTGAATAGAGATACAGAGGTGTAAATCGATCGGTCCTTTGCAGCAAAGTGGCAAAAAAGGTGTGTTGCAAGAAACTGTTGGTGATGGACTAAATACATAGAAAGTCTCTTGTCTTTGTAGAAAGCTAATGTCACCATGTTGGTGGCACCATCAAGCAATGGGAATGTGTTGGAATAGAAAAGTCAGGTTGACTGAGTTGATAGGAAGATAGATGGGGTGTTATCCCAAACAACAGCAAAATCTTCAATGGGATATTTCCAATCAAAGCATATTTATATGTTGAAATGGCCTAGTCAAAGCCCAGAGGTAAATCAAACACAGGATGCTTTCTGATGCTTTGCATTAAATCAAACTAAGTTGGAGCTGATTTGGAATGAAAATTGTGCAACACTATTGTATAGATGTGCAAAACTGGTAGATCTCATCAAAAATTTAGAAATGTAATTTTAGAAAATTAAAACCAAAGAAAATGGAAAACTGTGAATCATTTACCTTCATCCTAGAACTTTTCATTGCACTGAAATTTGTTTTTGTAATGTTTCCAAATCTAAAAGTTAAACTCGGAATGGATACATTTATAAGGCACTCAAAAATTAAATTAAACATTTTAGGGCAACAAGATTTGAGAGTTTTAATTTGTTAATATTCTATAAGGCTTTGTAATAAAACTAATTTTTAAAGATCAAGGTCAACTATCAACATTTTGATCCCGTTCTTTACCGTTTAGCTGCCTGTAAACCACATCCTCCAGCGAGCTGAGCCTCTTCAGCAGCACCTCGTGGCTCACGCTGGGCCCCTGCGCTGTCCCGTTGGCCCGGGGCCTCTTTCCGTCAGCCGGAGCCTCCGGACCAGCCGCCTGGACGCTGCGGGTGTTGCACTTGGCCCAGAAGGTCATGAACCCTGCGACCGCCAGAACGTTGAGAAGCAATAAGACCCTCCATCTTCTGAAGACAAAAGCCATGAAAAGAGTTGGGTTCCCGGTGCTTTTTTTTTTTTTTTTTGTAATTTTGGGGCTGGGGTGTGGGGATGAGGGGGCGGTCAGGTGCTTTCAGGTGTTGCAATGTCCTGGAAGCTGCAGTGATATCTCACCGGGTCACATCAGCAGACCCAAACCATGAAATCCTGCAGAGGTGCTTGTGCTGAAAGAGTCACTGCACCTGTTTTCAGACATAAAGCGGATTCTTCTCCATCTGACTGGGGGGTTATTTTAGGTTGCATCCCTCTTTGGAAGACATTTGGAGCGCTTTGCCATCTGCTGCCATCCGCCACCTCTCTGTGTTAAAATCATCCGCTGAAGATGGAAAGACAAAGACAGCAGAGAGCAGATACCTGCTAAATAATTTAAGAGAAAGAATAAATTTCTTTTTTTTTTTTTTCTTGCGACAGTGTTGCGTTAGAAGCGCACTTAGAGATCCTCACAGATTGTTCAGGGAAATCCTCCTGAAGGTCCAGCCAACGTTTCCTCCTTATTCTGCAGCTTTCTGCTCTCACGCCGTCCTCCTCTTCCTCCTCTTCCTCTTCCAGCCGTTAATCCCAATTAGAGGCGATGAGAAGATGCGATGCTGAGGATCTATCTGCGCTCGGAGAGATGCAGCAGCATCAGCATCATCCTCCTCTCAGATGTTCACTCCGGAAATCCGATGTTACACAAATGAACAGCGACCTTCTTTCTGCACATCCTTTCCAGGTCTTCTCGTGTATTTCTTGCCCTCTTCTGGTTTATTCCCCTCCCTGCCTCCTCCTTCTATCGCTGGACTCGATCCGGGGACGTTTCCCTTGGCAGCAGGTCAGGGGTGGGGGAGGATGGGAGGGGTGTCTGTTCTCTGTCAGATCACACTGCGAGGAAATACTGCTCTCACTTCAAGTGGAGGTGACTGGGAGACTGGCTTTCATTTGTCAAAACTCAGATTTCTCACATCATCACAGATGTCATTATCAGAGCAGATGCAAAAAGCAATTAGTGAGGAATTTATTACAGGGGGAAATAGATTTAAACCTGGAAAATTGTTTGTCTCATTTCAATAGGGGCAGTTATTTAATTAGATGTGGAGGTACTTAAATATATCAATTTAATTACTTTAATCTCTTTCTTTATCATTTATATTTCTATTTGTGGGGGTGTATTTATTTCTCTAACATGCCTGTTTAATTTTGACCCCTCCTCTTTAAAGAGTTTCCTAAAAAAGAAA
>NW_015151121.1:191711-193848 GCF_000732505.1 Cyprinodon variegatus
ATTGGGTCGGACTACGTCAGGCTATCAATGTACAGAACTGGATTGGAAATATATCTTTGCATAGAAATGCATTATTTTGTTTACATATAAAGATTTTAGTAGCTTTTTGAAAACTAAAAAATGGTGAAAAGTTTCAGGGCCATCTTGTATTTCAGGACATAGCTTTGGTTGTTCTTATCAATTTGCTTTGCTTTTTTTAGGATACTGTAAGCTGTTTATCAAATTTAATAAGCTGAAAAAGTTCTTATTTCTCTCATTAAAATATGTACTGATGTAGTTTTAATTGTTGAAAGAAAAAGCTTTTTGATCCTGCAAATAAAGTGTTGATGTTATAGTCATGGTTCCACTTGTGGCTGTTGTGTGATCAAATTGAAGGTTTCTGTAATTTAAGCTGAACTTCAACCCAAGCCTGTCTCTGGTGGAAAAAGTAATATTTTAAATAATCGCTTCTCTTTTTACACAGAGATCAAATGTTATCCATTTTTTGAGAAAATAAAATCTTCATTTTAAGTTTATTTTATTCAGACAAATCTCCTGTGTTATTTTCTTCCTCCATATTGTAGAGTTTTCGGGCATTTCCTCTCAGTTTCTTCCCCCCCTGGATTTCTCACTGAAGAACACAGTGAACTGTTTCCATTCTGATAACTCAGCAGCATGTTTCAAGTCACAACTGACAACAACCATTTTTTCCATTAATTATTGGTACAGAGAAAACCTATAGTTTGTATGCTGTGACCATGGTAAACAATCATGCCAATTAAAGTTTATTCTCATTTATGACTGTGATGAAGAGAGCTGGAGACAATATTGTGCATAAATGTCTAAGAACAGTTAAAATCTTTGCTGAACCTACACATAAATATGAATAAACGGATTACTGGAAGATACTTTATCGACCACATACACTCAGTACTCGAATTGAGGGGAGATGGCATCCACCTTATTAAAAACATTGACATTTTATTTCATTTCAAAAAGTTTATTTCAAACCTGCACACTACATATAATGACAAACAAAACATATGCATGGTTTGAAAAGGGGATGGAAGAAGCAAAAGCTTATACATGTCCAATCCCCTCCCGTTCATCCCAGGGACACCTGCAAACGACAAGACAAAGACAAGACAAACAACACATCCACACTCATGCATACAAGACAACACACTGGCCCAATGCTCCCCATCCCTGCAACCCCCTCCCTACACCACACCACCCTCATAGAACATCACTCACTCTCTTCCAGGTATTTTCTCAGGACATCCCACTTAAATATCTTTTTGAAACAGTTTATGTTTTCACAACACTTTTGTTCCTCCGCTAAACTATTCCAGAGGGTGACACCACAACTTGAGATGCACATTGATTTCAAGGTAGTTCTTACTTTTGGTTGGTATTGTTGGATGCAGGGAAAATAACTTTGCAAATAAATAGAAATTGACTCTGCACACGAAAGAGGTTCAAGCAGCCCCTGCAGGAGCGGAAGGAAAAGCCCAACCCAACCTCAAGCTTTCCTCCCCGAATCCCCTCCTGCAGCTGTCTTTTATTGACAGAACATAGCACATGATTACAAAACAGTATTTGTTCATACATAACAATTGATCAGTTCATAAAGACAAGATGCTCCATCAGAATGACAAGGCAAGATGGTCTCCTGACTGCATCACAAAACACAGTGCAGCAGGCATGATGGTTTCCTGACTGCAAAAATGTTTTATAAGCACACAATTTTATAATCATCATTGATTAAACCTGACAGGTATAATACATTTTCGCCTCTAAGATTATAAGTGCGAAGTGCCTCCTGCTTCTGAAAGAGTTTTAAGACATTTTCTGGAATAGAGCCAGTTGACGCTCTGAACATTATTTGCACAGTTCTTAAGTTTACAAGATCAAAATTTTTTAAATTGGAGTATTGTAGGAACAATAATTATGTGGGATGTAAATAATTTACTTTATGAACGATTCGAATGGCTCTTTTTTGCAGTGTAACCAGGGGCTGAAGATTGGTCTTAAAATTGTTTCCCCAAACTTCGATACAATGCACAAGGAACAATGCATTTTGGTTGGTTTATTACCAAATGTGTAAAATTCCTGCTATTTATTAACAGCAATGGCAATAATATTACCTTTTCAACAT